>NC_061508.1:176428375-176597786 GCF_022539505.1 Lolium rigidum
GCCGCACTACATCCCGCCGCCATCAACCTTCAACGTGCTTCTTGACTCCTACTGGTTCGATTAAACCTTGGTTTCTTATTGAGGGAAACTTGCCGCTGTGCGCATCACACCTTCCTCTTGGGGTTCCCAACGGACGTGTCAGCTACACGCATCAAGCTACATTTTGGAGTGACTAAGAAGGGTCGATGCTTAATTTTTCATATTCATGATTTAAACTGGTCAAACCTAGGATTTTACCAATATTCAAATAGGCATAAAAATTCAAAATAAATCAAAATGAATGAAAAACAAGGCACATAGCCTTTTTATGTCATATAGTAAGCATTCAATTAAGTTGATTTTAGAGTGACTAAGAAGGATGGAGGTTTCCTTTTTCATTTTCATGTTTTAAACTTGTTTAAATCTTGGTCAAACCTAGGATTTGACCAAAAGATTCAAATGGGCATAAAATTTCAGAAAAAAATCAAAAGAATGAAAAAACAAAGGACATAGCATTCTTATGTCATATATATAGAGCATTCAAGTTGATAAACAAGGTCTAGACATATTCAAACCAGAAAATCATGTATATATCTACCCCTAACCCTAAACTTTGTCTTATGAAGTCAAGCATGCATGAAGAGAAGTGATTTTTGGTTTCAAACATGGAAATTACAAAAACCCTCCCAAGAGCTTCATTTTGGAGTGAATAAGAAGGATATATGCTTAATTTTTCATATTCACGTTTTAAACTTGTTTAAATCATGGTCAAACCTAGGATTTGACCAAGATTCAAATGGGCATAAAATTCAAAAAAAAACAATAAAATGAAAAACCAATGCACATAGTCTTCTTATGTCATATAGTAAGCATTCAATTAAGTTGATAAACAAGGTCTAGACATATTCAAACTAGAAAAATCATGTATCTACCCCCTAACCATAAATATTGTCTTATGAAGTCAAGCATGAAAAGAAGTGAGCCTAGCTCACATGGTTAGGGAAGTGGATGTACAACCCAGCCACCCAGGTTCAAATCTTCAGGGATGCGAAAATTTGGGTTCTTATTATTTTTAAAAAAATCACTGTAGGGGTTTCCCCTACCGTATTCCTTTCAAAAAAAGTCAAGCATGAAGAGAAGTGGTTTTTGGTTTCAAGCATGGAAATTTCAAAAACCCTCCCAAGAGCTACATTTGGGAGTGACTAAGAAGTATATATGCTTAATTTTTCATATTCATGTTTTAAACTTGTTTAAATACATGAAAAACCAAGGCACATAGTCTTCTTAATTATGTCATATAGTAAGCATTCAATTAAGTTGATAAACAAGGTCTAGACATATCCAAACAAGAAAAATCATGTATCTACCCCCTAACCCTAAACTTTGTTTCACGAAGTCAAGCATGAAGATATGTGGTTTTTGGTTTCGAACATGGAAATTTCAAAAATCCTCCCAAGAGCTTCATTTTGAAGTGACTAAGAAGCATACATGCTTACATTTTCATATTCATGTTTTAAACTTATTCAAATCTTGGTGAAACCTAGGATTTGACCAAGTTTCAAATAGGTATACAAATTTTAGAAAAAAATTAAAAAAATGAAAAAACAAGGCACATAGTCTTCTTATGTCATATAGTAAGCATTCAATTAAGTTGATAAACAAGGTCTAGACATATTCAAACCAGGAAAATCATGTATCTACCCCATACCCCTAGCTAAACTCTGTCTTATGAAGTCAAGCATGCATGAAGAGAAGTCGTTTTTGGTTTCAAACATGGAAATTTCAAAAACCTCCCAAAAGCTTCATTTTGGAGTGACTAAGAAGGATCCATAGGAAACTATGTACTAATACAATATAATAATCACCCGAGTTATTAGAGCAACAAGTCTGTCACTTACGTGTGGTTCCCATGCGTGAGGTCCCACACTTCAGTGAGCACTAGTCACGTACGCTAGGTAGGCAAACTCCCAGCCATCTTCTTTGTCAAGAGAGAGGCATCAAGACTCTCTTTCTCTCTCCATCTCTCCAATTATCCACCTCCGTTGGCTGCCGATTTTGGCAGGGCGTTTCTAGCTCAGCTCGGAGGCCATGGTGTGCAGGCTCTGTAGCCATGCCGATTTGGTCGCGCCAAGTTGTTCGTGCCCGGCTCCGACGAGGATCAATCCGGACGGTGGGCGTTAAGGACCCGATCGCATTTCTTTCCTTCGCACTGGGGTCTACCATGTAAATCTTAGGGATTTAGACGTAATTTCCTGTTTATTTTGTGTCCTGTTGTAAACTGTGCTCTGATGCGTATTGGAAAATCTGGGTCCTTCAGGATCGTTCGGTTGTCCGTCTAAAAAAAATCTCTCTCATTCTCGGCCTCGCTCGCTCGCACCCCCTGCGCACTGACAACCCTGCACAACGATCGGCATCACCCGAAAAAATCTAGACACCATAAATAAGTGGGGCCCCGTGACTGCTCTCCCTTCGTCTCCTCCCGTGTGATCCCTCTTCCTCCGACTCCCGACCTTGCGGAAAAGAAAAATGAAATGAAAGAGTTTCACTGGACGGGCAAACACATGTGCTGCCTAGTAATAATAATAAAAACGAAAAAAAATCGACCTACGAATACTCGCGCATTTCAGAAGTTGAGTGCCCGAGCTTAGAATAAGTATTGCTTTGGTACTATTTAGAAATATCAACATATCTAGTTAGAATAGAAATTTGCAATTTTGTTTCTTTTATTTCAAAATTGTAGTGTAGATAGTCGATATACTTGTATCTCTCCATGAACAAGTACATGATTTCCCTTCCAAGAATAGTGTATGCAATCATATCTCCCTTTCTCTCACTCTTTCTAAAAGAGTTCTCTTGTTGATGTCAATCTAAAGAATCATTTTTCAGGTAGGAGGAATTTAAACGCTTGAAAATGGTTCATGCCGGCGTCTTAGCTCCTAAAAAAATATACACCAATTGATTTGATGAATTGATGATTTACTCTAGTCTCGCTTCTAGACCATGCAGCTAGCGAGCATTCATATGTACTTGGATGGAGCCCCCAACTTTTGACTTCCCATGTCGGAAAAGGCCCGTTTAATAATGTGGAGCGGTGAGGTACCCCGAAGTATCTAGAGGGTTCCAGTGTTTCGAGCTTTCTTTCGAGCATCGCCGGTCAAGGGGAAGCATGGGTGACGAATCCGTGCATTCACGAGCTGTTAGATCCGAAGAGTCCTTGTATGATGAGCGGTAGATAGCACCTTTAAGCTACAAATCAACGGCTTCAATTACTTCAAATGAGCATTGGCCGGGAAGGTCGACGGAGTGAAAAAATTCAAATTCAAAAACTCATGTATAGAATAGAAAAAAATTAAAAAACATGTAGATAGATAGAGGTATAGATAGATATTATAGATAAATAGATTAGCCCAAAAAAGAAGAGGAGGCGCCAGTGGTGACTTCGTCAATGTAACATCCCAAGAGTAATACCTAGATCCTTTTTACCTTTCTTGCATTGTCATCATCTCATCATGTTGCATTCATGCATATCACCACCTTTTGTCTTTTATAAAATTGCATTTGGTTTTTTTGGCTTTGCTTTGTTTGCTTGTGGTTCTTCCTCTCTTCCTCTCTCTTGGTTCATCCCCTACCTCTTGTGATGTTCCAAGAAAAGCTAACAAGCCTAAACCTATCCCTATACTTGATCTATAATTCAAATAGGTCATGCCAAAATTTTCTTTTATATGGTTGCTATAAACCTATCTCCCCTCTCTTTCTATTTTGCAATGCTAATAATAAGATGATCTTGAGTTGGGTTTCATCCTTCTCCAATTATTTTGGTTTCTACTAAAATTCTCTTTATCTCCCTCTTGTTCTTTTCTTCTTTTACTTCCTCAAGCCTACCATGTTGGTATACAATGCTTGAGTTCTTCCCTGAATTCAAAATGCAGTTCAACTTCAAATTTGTCTCATCTCAATTTCAGAAAAGTTTGGAAAAGAAAGGGATAAAATAAAAACAGAAAAATAAATTTTTTTTTTAAAAAAGCCTAAAACTAAGCTAACGTAACAGCCTACCTATTCTAACCTGCCCAGCAAACCTAGCTAGCACTCCAACCCGGTGGCCCAACCCACGTTTTGACAAAGCAAGGAGCCAACTTTTCCTGGCCGATCCCTGTATGTCGTCTTCCTTGTGTACGACTACCTCCAACACCACATGATCTTCTCTCCCTCTTCCGATGCATGCCACCTCGCCCCTTCTCTTGTCCTTGAAACGCCCAGCAGAGCCCCAGCCGAACCCTAGTCGCCTCTTCCTCCCAGCCGCCGCTCCGTTTCGTTTTCCTCCACCTCCCTGTGAGCAGCACGAGAGAAACGCTGTTGCCGCCGTCGCCATGACCATCCTCGAGCTCACCTGAGTGGGGGAATCAATCCGCCGCGCCGCCGTCTTCGTCCTGGACTACTTCACGGAGCAGAAGGCCGCCAAGAACTACCCAAATCCTCACCGTCGCCACCGTCTTCTTCCCGGGTTGCGTCGACCGCAGACTCGTCTCCGCTCTTCCTCGACTCGTTTCCGTCATCTGGCAGCCCCGCGGTGAGCACACACACCTCCGCTGCTTTCTGCACAAATCCGTCGCTGTAGTTTCGCCATCGACTCTTGCCATAGTTCAGCTTCATGGATATGTCGCCGGCGTTTCGTCCTCTGACCGTCGCGTGTAGCTAGGACGTTCTGCATGTATGAGAAACACATTCCCGCACCACTTCAAGCACGTTTTCGTCCCGTCCTGTAGATGGTCATCGTCGTCGGCCATTTTCGTTTTTCGCTTCACTGCCGTGTCCGTCGTGCTCTGCTGTGTCCGTCGCGGACGAAGTGCAGAACGGTTCTTCAGTTAACACCGGAGACACCTTCAGTTAGCAGCTGTCGTTTCGTCAGGCAAAAGTTCAGATAGAGGTTTCCTGTGAAACACCTTGCCATGTATCTGTTCTAATACAAACACATCGCACAGTTCCACTCGGTTGTATATCTAGTAGCTGGTTCGAGTAACCCCGTGATCAAATCCCACATCCGTCGAATAAAAGGCCATTCCTTTTTGTATGTTCGGCTCCCGAAAACGCCGCACGGTTTCGGTCTTACATTCAGATAACAGTGTCGTTTTTCCTTCAGTTAAAAGTTCAGTTAACATCTGGATCCATTCCCGGGTATCTACAAAACTCACAGCACATCACACTGGTTCCGTTCTTTGTACACGACCGACGCATCTCAAGTTTAAATCCTGGCCGGAGCGTTTAGGCCAATCTTTTTATCATTTTGCTTCCCACCACTGTCTTTGACTCTGGCTAGAACCAAACCCGGTGCAAAATGTTCAGAAACCATAGTTTCCAATTCCTGTTATCTTTTTGCTATTTCTTATCTGTTTCGAAATAATTCCAAACGCTTTCGAATTTAAAACCTGACATATGATGTATCTCTGAATTAAGTAAATGATGAACTTTTCAAATCTGCAGTTGGTACTGACTTTTGGATAACTAAAATTTGACAACATTATAAAATGGACATATATGCCTAAAACCTGCATAATTCATAACTTCTGATCTATAAGTCCAAATTCAACATGTTTTATATCTAAATGCATCAGCGAAACATGAGGAATTCAAATATCATATTGCCATGCATCATTGGTCTCATCTCTGGTTTGGCCAAATTAAAATTGCAACTACAACTAAATGTTATGTGAGGGTGTCTACCATTTCTTGCTATATTCAAACACCCCACTTAATTTTGCTATGTATGAAACCCTTGCACCTCATGCATCATATTGCGCATTGCATTTACTTGTATTGATTTGTGCCTTTACTTTCCTTGTATGTGCATTTGGTTCTTCTCGAGTAGACGCCGACGCAGAGCAGTACGAGCAGGAGTACGAGTTCCCCCTGGAGGATCGTGTCGGTGCTTCTACCTCTGATCTGACAGGCGAGCCCACCCCTTCACCTATTTTACTTTTACATGCTCTTTTGATCTATTGCTATCCTTATGTTGCGATTCTGTTGTGTCACGTGTCCTATCCACCTGTTACCCATATGTCCGAGATACACCTCCTCGCCCTACCTATTGTTTGTTGTTTGCCAGCTTTGCGAGTCGTAGGCGAGTTTAGGGATTTCTGTTGATATCTCGAAATGTTCGGGATTTCTTGTTGGGTTGTTGACACATGTACTACCTTTTCAAAATGATGATGATAACTTTTGCTACAACTTAAAATTGCTAAGGGATATAATATGCAGAGGCATCTGTGAGCCCCTTTGCGAAAGCATCGGAACTTTGACTTGCTAATGTCCCCTAGGACCCGAGTTCTTGTTATCTGTTTCTAAGACTGAGCGCGCTAACCACTCGTGGGAGGATTTATCGGGACCCCCCATCACCCATTACCATTTCTCAAGTCTGTTGAAAAGGGGGCCACAATCTTGGTTTTATTTGCCTATGCCATGTATGCCATGCTTTACTACTGTTGCCTTCGGGTGTTTATTACTGTTTCCTTCGGGTGTTTACTTCTGTACTGTACCCCGCGGAACGTTTAGCGAAGCGTGTGGTTCGCACGCCTAGCCGTTAACGCAAACTCTGAGTCCGCATCGGAGTACGGCCGAACTTCGTTTCGGGTAGCTTAGTCGGGTGGCCCCCCTAGGCATTCTTGTTGATTTGGGAACGGTCTTGTTGTGAGACTCCGCACTTGCTATGCGGGTTCGAGCATGCGTGTATGGTAACATTGGTGCACCCCTGCAGGGTAAATCTTATCGATAAGCCGTGTCCGCGGTTATGGACGACTTGGAGCTGTTTAACTCGATCATAGAACAACTTACACCTAAAGTTGTCGCTAATAACTTGCTAATTATTTGCGTAGTAAGTTAGCCCTATTATAATGGAATGGATATAAAATTGTCAACTGTGTGAGTGCCCTGTTAGTACCTCTTGGCTAAGGGGGATCGCACTGGCTGGGTTGTTGTTTGCAGAGTATAGAACTGCTAGAATATGCGCTCTCTCACCTTCTCTATTAGACGGATGTGGTAGCGTGTCTCTATTGGATAGTGCTTTGCTGCCGCTAAACTCCACATATAGCCGGGCGAAGTTTACACCGCCCACCAGCAAGCATAGCTGGTCTTGTCTCGCAAGTACGTGCCAACGGTACTTACCCTCGTTTTTCTTCCTCTTTTTCCGGAACACGCTTTTCGACCAACAGGTACGACAGATGATGAGCAGTACGCAGGTGGCTACTTTGTCGAGTTCACGGACGACGACTTCGTTGCGTAGCAGGATCGTTCCTAAGGCAGCAGCCTGTGGCATGTTGGTTATGGGAACACCGCTTGATTATCTTCAGGACTCTTAGTCCCATTTGGTTCTTGTCTGTACCCAGACTATTTGGCTATCTTATGTATGATGTAATGTTGGGACATGTGTCCTCTGAGTGTCATTTGGATCTTTCTCATTAGAGCATTGCTATATATATGAACCTTTTTCCATCTTTTGTGTCATACATAGTCATGTTGTGATATTCAAGCTGTATTCTACCCTCGTATCCTGTGCACAGTGTGTGTATGTGTGAAGTGCACAGGAAGGTGAAGCACTCAGGCCTGGAAAGCCTACCGTGAGCCTTTGAGGTGGGTGTTGTGTGCATGGGCGTGTCGAGCTGTTGCTTGGCCTACCCATATGCTTGGGAATGCGAGGCGACCTCACGGTCCTTTGTAGTGACCTCATGCACATGAACCCCTCTTACCTGCGCGCTCTGGGTTTCCTACTCCTGGGGCCTACAGACTTGGTATCAGAGCAGGACTGCCTTTAGGAGCCCCTTTGCAGCGGACGAAGTTGTGTCTAGAAACTCATATTTTAGTAGCTACATAGGAAAATTGTGCGCGAGAGTAGGAATTCTGCTTTTATTTCTTACCCCACCCACCCTCTCTCTGGTAAGGACGTGCAACGGTTTTATTCTATTCTTATCTTGTTTCATCTAGGCTTGGACGTGTTTGTGGGAAACCATAGTGACATAGGGAAAAGTGTTTTGAAAAATTTATGTACTATGGTTGCTTCATTATCATCCTTTGTCAATCTCCACATATAATCTGTTTCTTTGCTATGTTGGTATTTTCATACTAACATGTTTTCTCCTTTGATCCGATGCTATCTCGACCACTTCTTTGTTCCGGAGCCTCCTTCTTTTTCGTTATCCTCATGGAGCTACTGTATACTCCACCGACCTACGTGCCTCGTCCGAAGGTTTTGTTTCCCGCCCTCCCAACCCTTTTTCTGTTCCACGGAGATCTCAAGTTCAGCAAAAGATCTGTTTTAGCTGTACAAGACAAATGGTTCCTCGTCCTTCCTATCAACCAATTTTCAGCTATAGTTCTATTTGATACCGGAGCGTCACATTCTTTCATCTCTTAAAGTTTCGCACATGCAAGAGTTTGTTGTGTTTTCCTTGCCATCAAATCTCTTGGTTCACTCTCCCGGAGGACAAATGATATCTTCGAAGATAAGCCATGGTAACCAAATTCAAATTGGGAACCATTCATTCTAGGCTTCTCTCATACTCCTTCGAAACTCTGGCATTAATGTCATCCTTGGCATGGAATTGTTGAAGGCCAACAAAGTTGTCATTGATTGCGCCAACCATTCAGTTTCTTTTCCTACTTCATCAGGAACCTTGACCTATACACCTTCTCAAACACCTTCCGTTCAGCTCTTTGCTTTGAATCCTAGTTCTCTTCCGGAGCTTGAGTCTATACCGGTGGTTTGCGACTTTCTCGATGTCTTTCTCGAAGAACTTCCGGGTATGCCACACGACAGGGCTGTTGAGTTCGTCATTGAACTAGAGCCCTGGAACGGCTCCTATCTCAAAGAGGCCATACAAAATGGGTCCCAATGAGTTGGCTGAACTCAAGAAGCAGCTTGACGAGTTGCAAAAACTTGGTTTCATTCAGCCAAGCACTTCTCCATGGGGATGTCCTACCATCTTCGTCAAGAAAAAGGATAAAACTGATCGATTGGTGGTTGATTACCGCCCTCTCAATGAGAAAACGATCAAGAATACATATCCTCTTCCTCGCATCAATGAGCTCTTTGATCAGCTTGCGGGTGCAATCTGTGTTCTCTAAGATGGATTTGAGAAGTGGTTATCACCAAATCAAAATCCGCAAAGAGGATGTACCCAAGACAGCCTTCAAAACTCGTTATGGCCTCTATGAATACACTGTCATGTCCTTTGGCCTCACTAATGCTCCTGCCACTTTCTCTCGGTTGATGAACTACATTTTCATGGAGTACCTCGACAAGTTTGTGGTAGTCTATCTCGATGATATCCTTGTCTACTCCAAGTCCAATGAGGAGCATGAAGAGCATCTTCGCCTCATCCTCATGAAGCTTCGTGAACATCGTCTCTATGCCAAGTTCTCCAAGTGTGAATTTTGGCTTCCTCAAGTCGTCTATCTTGGTCATGTCATTTCGGGAAAGGGCATTGCTTGTCAATCCTCGAAACCGTCAAGGCAATCGTTGAATGGCTTCCTCCGAAGAATTTCAAGCAAGTGAGAAGTTTCCTCGGTTTGGCAAGTTACTACCGCCGCTTCGTTGAGAATTTCTCCAAGATCGCCAAGCCTCTTACCGATCTCTGAAGAAAGACAAGAAGTTCCTTTGGTCTTCTCAATGCCAAGAAAGCTTTGATCTCCTCAAGCGAAGCTCACTTCCACACTGTCCTTGTTCTTCCGGATACTTCTAAACCTTTCCGGATATTGCGTGATGCCTCTCTTCATGGACTAGGTGCTGTCCTCATGCAAGAACGTCAAGTTGTGGCGTATGCTTCTCGTCAGTTGAAAAAGCATGAACTCAACTATCCCACACATGATCTCGAGCTTGCAGCCGTGTTACATGCTTTAATAACATGGCGGCAATACTTGTTGGGCAACAAATGTGAGATCTTCACCGACCACAAGAGTCTCAAATACATCTTCACCCAACCCAACTTGAACCTCCGTCAAACGAGATGGATGGAAACCATCAAGGACTTTGATCTGTCTATCAACTACACTCCAGGCAAAGCTAATGTCATGGCTGACGCCCTTGAGTCGCAAGTCTTATTGCAACAACCTCATGATTCAAGAAAGTCAACTCTGCTCTTTATGAAGAATTCGGAAATTGAATCTTGAGCTTGTTCCCCAAGGCTACCTTGCAAACTTGGTGATCACGCAAACTCTTGAAGATAAGATCCGAAAAGGACAGTTGCGAGATATTTGCAGCAAGAATATCAAAGAGAATATGCACAAGCCCAAGTACAAGTCTTTCTCTCTCGACGATCAAGGAACTCTCTTCTTCCAAGGTCGTTTTGTTGTTCCGAATGATCTAGACCTGAGAAACCTCATTCTCAAAGAAGCTCACGACACTCCTCTTTCTATCCATCCCGGCAGCACAAAGATGTATCTCGATATCAAGTCTACCTATTGGTGGACTAGGATGAAAAGGGATGTTGCTCGCTATGTCTCAGAATGTGATGTATGTCGCCGTGTCAAAGCAGAACATCGAGACACTGCGGTGTCCTCCAACCCCGAAAATTCCTGAGTGGAAATGGGATAAGATCGAGATGGACTTCATAACTGGTTTTCCTAAGTCTCGCAAAGGCAATGATGCTATCTTCGTGGTGATCGACCGTCTTTCCAAGGTTGCTCACTTCCTTCCTGTCAAAGAAACAATATCTGCTAGTCAGTTGGCTGAGCTCTACACTGCAAAGATTGTTTCTCTTCATGGTGTTCCCTTGGAAATAAGCTCTGATCGCGGAAGCATCTTCACTTCCAAGTTTTGGGCAAGCTTTCAGAAAGCTATGGGAACCAATCTGCTCTTCAGCACAGCTTACCATCCTCAAACGAGTGGGCAAGTCGAAAGAGTCAATCAGATTCTTGAGGACATGCTCCGTGCCTGTGTTATCTCCTTCGGCATGAAATGGGAAGAATGTCTTCCTTTCGCTGAGTTCTCTTACAACAACAGCTATCAAGCCAGTTTGGGCATGGCACCCTTTGAAGCTCTCTATGGTCGCAAATGCAGAACACCTCTGAACTGGTCTGAAACTGGTGAAAGGCAAGTCTTTGGCCCCGATGTCATCAATGAGGCTGAAGAAAAGGTGCGAATCATTCGTGACAATCTGAAGATAGCACAATCTCGGCAGAAAAGCTATTATGATAGCAAGCACCGTGATATGTTATATCATCCTGGTGATCAAGCCTACCTTCGTGTTACTCCTATGAGGGGCACTCATCGCTTTGGTATCAAAGGCAAGCTGGCGCCAAGATACATTGGTCCCTTCAAGGTTCTAGCAAAGCGTGGTGAAGTCGCTTACCTCCTTGAACTCCCTGAGAAGCTCTCCAAAGTGCACGATGTCTTCCACGTGTCACGGCTCAAGAAGTGCTTCAAAGATCCGGGCCGTGCAGTTGATCACGAGTCCATTGACCTCCAAGAAGACCTCTCCTACAAAGAGCATCCCGTTCGGATTCTTGATGAAGCTGAACGCCGAACTCGCAACAACTCTGTCAAGTTTCTCAAGGTGCAGTGGTCGCATCATTCCGATAAAGAAGCAACTTGGGAGGGGGAAGATCAACTCCGTTCCGAGTACCCGTCCTTTTTCTCTTCTTCCTGAGAATCTCGGGGCGCGATTCCTTCAAGGGGGGGCGTTTGTAACATCCCAAGAGTAATACCTAGATCCTTTTTACCTTTCTTGCATTGTCATCATCTCATCATGTTGCATTCATGCATATCACCACCTTTTGTCTTTTATAAAATTGCATTTGGTTTTTTGGCTTTGCTTTGTTTGCTTGTGGTTCTTCCTCTCTTCCTCTCTCTTGGTTCATCCCCTACCTCTTGTGATGTTCCAAGAAAAGCTAACAAGCCTAAACCTATCCCTATACTTGATCTATAATTCAAATAGGTCATGCCAAAATTTTCTTTTATATGGTTGCTATAAACCTATCTCCCCTCTCTTTCTATTTTGCAATGCTAGGATTTGACCAAAAGATTCAAATGGGCATAAAATTTCGAGAAAAAATCAAAATAATGAAAAAACAAAGGACATAGCATTCTTATGTCATATATATAGTAAGAATTCAAGTTGATAAACAAGGTCTAGAAATATTCAGACTAGAAAATCATGTATATATCTGCCCTAACCCTAAATTCTGTCTTATGAAGTCAAGCATGCATGAAGAGAAGTGGTTTTTGGTTTCAAACATGCAAATTTCAAAAACCCTCCCAAGAGCTTCATTTTGGAGTGACTAAGAAGCATACATGCTTACATTTTCATATTCATGTTTTAAACTTATTCAAATCTTGGTGAAACCTAGGATTTGACCAAGTTTCAAATAGGTATACAAATTTTAGAAAAAAATTAAAAAAATGAAAAAACAAGGCACATAGTCTTCTTATGTCATATAGTAAGCATTCAATTAAGTTGATAAACAAGGTCTAGACATATTCAAACCAGGAAAATCATGTATCTACCCCATACCCCTAGCTAAACTCTGTCTTATGAAGTCAAGCATGCATGAAGAGAAGTCGTTTTTGGTTTCAAACATGGAAATTTCAAAAACCTCCCAAAAGCTTCATTTTGGAGTGACTAAGAAGGATCCATAGGAAACTATGTACTAATACAATATAATAATCACCCGAGTTATTAGAGCAACAAGTCTGTCACTTACGTGTGGTTCCCATGCGTGAGGTCCCACACTTCAGTGAGCACAAGTCACGTACGCTAGGTAGGCAAACTCCCAGCCATCTTCTTTGTCAAGAGAGAGGCATCAAGACTCTCTTTCTCTCTCCATCTCTCCAATTATCCACCTCCGTTGGCTGCCGATTTTGGCGGGCGTTTCTAGCTCAGCTCGGAGGCCATGGTGTGCGGGCTCCGTAGCCATGCCGATTTGGTCGCGCCAAGTTGTTCGTGCCCGGCTCCGACGAGGATCAATCCGGACGGTGGGCAGTTAAGGACCCGATCGCATTTCTTTCCTTCAGCCTGGGGTCTACCATGTAAATCTTAGGGATTTAGACGTAATTTCCTGTTTATTTTGTGTCCTGTTGTAAACTGTGCTCTGATGCGTATTGGAAAATCTGGGTCCTTCAGGATCGTTCGGTTGTCCGTCTAAAAAAAATCTCTCTCATTCTCGGCCTCGCTCGCTGGCACCCCTGCGCACCGACAACCACTGCACTATGATCGGCATCACCCGAAAAAATCTAGACACCATAAATAAGTGGGGCCCTGTGACTGCTCTCCCTTCGTCTCCTCTCGTGTGATCCCTCTTCCTCCGACTCCCGACCTTGCGGAAAAGAAAAATGAAATGAAAGAGTTTCACCTGGACGGGCAAACACATGTCTTGCCTAGTAATAATAATAAAAACGAAAAAAAAATCGACCTACGAATACTCGCGCATTTCAGAAGTTGAGTGCCCAACTTAGAATAAGTATTGCTTTGGTACTATTTAGAAATATCAACATATCTAGTTAGAATAGAAATTTGCAATTTTGTTTCTTTTATTTCAAAATTGTAGTGTAGATAGTCGATATACTTGTATCTCTCCATGAACAAGTACATGATTTCCCTTCCAAGAATAGTGTATGCAATCATATCTCCCTTTCTCTCACTCTTTCTAAAAGAGTTCTCTTGTTGATGTCAATCTAAAGAATCATTTTTCGGGTAGGAGGAATTTAAACGCTTGAAAATGGTTCATGCCGGCGTCTTAGCTCCTAAAAAAAATATACACCAATTGATTTGATGAATTGATGATTTACTCTAGTCTGCTTCTAGACCATGCAGCTAGCGAGCATTCATATGTACTGGATGGAGCCCCCAACTTTTGACTTCCCATGTCGGAAAAGGCCTGTTTAATAATGTGGAGGAGTGAGGTACCCCGAAGTATCTAGAGGGTTCCAGTGTTTCAGGCTTTCTTTCAGCATCGCCAGTCCAAGGGGAAGCATGGGTGACGAATCCGTGCATAGCCAGTGGTGACTTCGTCAATGTAACATCCCAAGAGTAATACCTAGATCCTTTTTACCTTTCTTGCATTGTCATCATCTCATCATGTTGCATTCATGCATATCACCACCTTTTGTCTTTTATAAAATTGCATTTGGTTTTTTTGGCTTTGCTTTGTTTGCTTGTGGTTCTTCCTCTCTTCCTTTCTCTTGGTTCATCCCCTACCTCTTGTGATGTTCCAAGAAAAGCTAACAAGCCTAAACCTATCCCTATACTTGATCTATAATTCAAATAGGTCATGCCAAAATTTTCTTTTATATGGTTGCTATAAACCTATCTCCCCTCTCTTTCTATTTTGCAATGCTAATAATAAGATGATCTTGAGTTGGGTTTCATCCTTCTCCAATTATTTTGGTTTCTACTAAAATTCTCTTTATCTCCCTCTTGTTCTTTTCTTCTTTTACTTCCTCAAGCCTACCATGTTGGTATACAATGCTTGAGTTCTTCCCTGAATTCAAAATGCAGTTCAACTTCAAATTTGTCTCATCTCAATTTCAGAAAAGTTTGGAAAAGAAAGGGATAAAATAAAAACAGAAAAATAAATTTTTTTTTTTAAAAAAGCCTAAAACTAAGCTAACGTAACAGCCTACCTATTCTAACCTGCCCAGCAAACCTAGCTAGCACTCCAACCCGGTGGCCCAACCCACGTTTTGACAAAGCAAGGAGCCAACTTTTCTCGGCCGATCCACGTATGTCGTCTTCCTTGTGTACGACTACCTCCAACACCACATGATCTTCTCTCCCTCTTCCGATGCATGCCACCTCGCCCCTTCTCTTGTCCTTGAAACGCCCGGCAGAGCCCCAGCCCGAACCCTAGTCGCCTCTTCCTCCCAGCCGCCGCTCCGTTTCGTTTTCCTCCACCTCCCTGTGAGCAGCACGAGAGAAACGCTGTTGCCGCCGTCGCCATGACCATCCTCGAGCTCACCTGAGTGGGGGAATCAATCCGCCGCGCCGCCGTCTTCGTCCTGGACTACTTCACGGAGCAGAAGGCCGCCAAGAACTACCCAAATCCTCACCGTCGCCACCGTCTTCTTCCCGGGTTGCGTCGACCGCCGACTCGTCTCCGCTCTTCCTCGACTCGTTTCCGTCATCTGGCAGCCCCGCGGTGAGCACACACACCTCCGCTGCTTTCTGCACAAATCCGTCGCTGTAGTTTCGCCATCGACTCTTGCCATAGTTCGGCTTCATGGATATGTCGCCGGCGTTTCGTCCTCCGACCGTCGCGTGTAGCTAGGACGTTCTGCACGTATGAGAAACACATTCCCGCACCACTTCAAGCACGTTTTCGTCCCGTCCTGTAGATGGTCATCGTCGTCGGCCATTTTCGTTTTTCGCTTCACTGCCGTGTCCGTCGTGCTGCTGTGTCCGTCGCGGACGAAGTGCAGAACGTTTCTTCAGTTAACACCGGAGACACCTTCAGTTAGCAGCTGTCGTTTCGTCAGGCAAAAGTTCAGATAGAGGTTTCCTGTGAAACACCTTGCCATGTATCTGTTCTAATACAAACACATCGCACAGTTCCACTGGTTGTATATCTAGTAGCTGGTTCAGGTAACCCTGTGATCAAATCCCACATCCGTCGAATAAAAGGCCATTCCTTTTTGTATGTTCGGCTCCCAGAAAACGCTGCACAGTTTCAGTCTTACATTCAGATAACAGTGTCATTTTTCCTTCAGTTAAAAGTTCAGTTAACATCTGGATCCATTCCCGGGTATCTACAAAACTCACAGCACATCACACTGGTTCCGTTCTTTGTACACGACCGACGCATCTCAAGTTTAAATCCTGGCCGGAGCGTTTAGGCCAATCTTTTTATCATTTTGCTTCCCACCACTGTCTTTGACTCTGGCTAGAACCAAACCCGGTGCAAAATGTTCAGAAACCATAGTTTCCAATTCCTGTTATCTTTTTGCTATTTCTTATCTGTTTCGAAATAATTCCAAACGCTTTCGAATTTAAAACCTGACATATGATGTATCTCTGAATTAAGTAAATGATGAACTTTTCAAATCTGCAGTTGGTACTGACTTTTGGATAACTAAAATTTGACAACATTATAAAATGGACATATATGCCTAAAACCTGCATAATTCATAACTTCTGATCTATAAGTCCAAATTCAACATGTTTTATATCTAAATGCATCAGCGAAACATGAGGAATTCAAATATCATATTGCCATGCATCATTGGTCTCATCTCTGGTTTGGCCAAATTAAAATTGCAACTACAACTAAATGTTATGTGAGGGTGTCTACCATTTCTTGCTATATTCAAACACCCCACTTAATTTTGCTATGTATGAAACCCTTGCACCTCATGCATCATATTGCGCATTGCATTTACTTGTATTGATTTGTGCCTTTACTTTCCTTGTATGTGCATTTGGTTCTTCTCGAGTAGACGCCCGACGCAGAGCGGTACGAGCGGGAGTACGAGTTCCCCACGGAGGATCGTGTCGGTGCTTCTACCTTCGATCCGACGGAGCGAGCCCACCCCTTCACCTATTTTACTTTTACATGCTCTTTTGATCTATTGCTATCCTTATGTTGCGATTCTGTTGTGTCACGTGTCCTATCCACCTGTTACCCATATGTCCGAGATACACCTCCTCGCCCTACCTATTGTTTGTTGTTTGCCAGCTTTGCGAGTCGTAGGCGAGTTTAGGGATTTCGTTGATATCTCGAAATGTTCGGGATTTCTTGTTGGGTTGTTGACACATGTACTACCTTTTCAAAATGATGATGATAACTTTTGCTACAACTTAAAATTGCTAAGGGATATAATATGCGAGAGGCATGCGTGAGCCCCTTTGCGAAAGCATCGGAACTTTGACTTGCTAATGTCCCCTAGGACCCGAGTTCTTGTTATCTGTTTCTAAGGCTGAGCGCGCTAACCACTCGTGGGAGGATTTATCGGGACCCCCATCACCCATTACCATTTCTCAAGTCCGTTGAAAAGGGGGCCACAATCTTGGTTTTATTTGCCTATGCCATGTATGCCATGCTTTACTCTTGTTGCCTTCGGGTGTTTATTACTGTTTCCTTCGGGTGTTTACTTCATGCTGTACCCGCGGAACGTTTAGCGAAGCGTGTGGTTCGCACGCCTAGCCGTTAACGCAAACTACGAGTCCGCATCGGAGTACGGCCGAACTTCGTTTCGGGTAGCTTAGTCGGGTGGCCCCCTAGGCATTCTTGTTGATTTGGGAACGGTCTTGTTGTGAGACTCCGCACTTGCTATGCGGGTTCGAGCATGCGTGTATGGTAACATTGGTGCACCCCTGCAGGGTAAATCTTATCGATAAGCCGTGTCCGCGGTTATGGACGACTTGGAGCTGTTTAACTCGATCATAGAACAACTTACACCTAAAGTTGTCGCTAATAACTTGCTAATTATTTGCGTAGTAAGTTAGCCCTATTATAATGGAATGGATATAAAATTGTCAAGTCGTGTGAGTGCCCTGTTAGTACCTCTTGGCTAAGGGGGATCGCACCGGCTGGGTTGTTGTTTGCGAGTATAGAGCTCGCTAGAATATGCGCTCTCTCACCTTCTCTATTAGACGGATGTGGTAGCGTGTCTCTATTGGATAGTGCTTTGCTGCCGCTAAACTCCACATATAGCCGGGCGAAGTTTACACCGCCCACCAGCAAGCATAGTCTGGTCTTGTCTCGCAAGTACGTGCCAACGGTACTTACCCTCGTGTTTCTTCCTCTTTTTCCGGAACACGCTTTTCGACAAACGAGTACGACGGATGATGAGCAGTACGCAGGTGGCTACTTTGTCGAGTTCACGGACGACGACTTCGTTGCGTAGCAGGGATCGTTCCTAAGGCGGCAGCTTGTGGCATGTTGGTTATGGGAACACCGCTTGATTATCTTCAGGACTCTTAGTCCCATTTGGTTCTTGTCTGTACCCAGACTATTTGGCTATCTTATGTATGATGTAATGTTGGGACATGTGTCCTCTGAGTGTCATTTGGATCTTGCTCATTAGAGCATTGCTATATATATGAACCTTTTTCCATCTTTTGTGTCATACATAGTCATGTTGTGATATTCAAGCTGTATTCTACCCTCGTATCCTGTGCACGAGTGTGTGTATGTGTGAAGTGCACGGGAAGGTGAAGCACTCAGGCACCGGAAAGCCTACCGTGAGCCTTTGAGGTGGGTGTTGTGTGCATGGGCGTGTCGAGCTGTTGCTTGGCCTACCCATATGCTTGGGAATGCGAGGCGACCTCACGGTCCTTTGTAGTGACCTCATGCACATGAACCCCTCTTACCTGCGCGCTCTGGGTTTTCCTACTCCTGGGGCCTACAGACTTGGTATCAGAGCAGGACTGCCTTTAGGAGCCCCTTTGCAGCGGACGAAGTTGTGTCTAGAAACTCATATTTTAGTAGCTACATAGGAAAATTGTGCGCGAGAGTAGGAATTCTGCTTTTATTTCTTACCCCACCCACCCTCTCTCTGGTAAGGACGTGCAACGGTTTTATTCTATTCTTATCTTGTTTCATCTAGGCTTGGACGTGTTTGTGGGAAACCATAGTGACATAGGGAAAAGTGTTTTGAAAAATTTATGTACTATGGTTGCTTCATTATCATCCTTTGTCAATCTCCACATATAATCTGTTTCTTTGCTATGTTGGTATTTTCATACTAACATGTTTTCTCCTTTGATCCGATGCTATCTCGACCACTTCTTTGTTCCGGAGCCTCCTTCTTTTTCGTTATCCTCATGGAGCTCATCGTATACTCCACCGACCTACGTGCCTCGTCCGAAGGTTTTGTTTCCCGCCCTCCCAACCCTTTTTATCGTTCCACGGAGATCTCAAGTTCAAGCAAAAGATCCGTTTTAGCTGTACAAGACAAATGGTTCCTCGTCCTTCCTATCAACCAATTTTCAGCTATAGTTCTATTTGATACCGGAGCGTCACATTCTTTCATCTCTTAAAGTTTCGCACATGCAAGAGTTTGTTGTGTTTTCCTTGCCATCAAATCTCTTGGTTCACTCTCCCGGAGGACAAATGATATCTTCGAAGATAAGCCATGGTAACCAAATTCAAATTGGGAACCATTCATTCTAGGCTTCTCTCATACTCCTTCGAAACTCTGGCATTAATGTCATCCTTGGCATGGATTGGTTGAAGGCCAACAAAGTTGTCATTGATTGCGCCAACCATTCAGTTTCTTTTCCTACTTCATCAGGAACCTTGACCTATACACCTTCTCAAACACCTTCCGTTCAGCTCTTTGCTTTGAATCCTAGTTCTCTTCCGGAGCTTGAGTCTATACCGGTGGTTTGCGACTTTCCTGATGTCTTTCCTGAAGAACTTCCAGGTATGCCACCTGACAGGGCTGTTGAGTTCGTCATTGAACTAGAGCCTGGAACAGCTCCTATCTCAAAGAGGCCATACAAAATGGGTCCCAATGAGTTGGCTGAACTCAAGAAGCAGCTTGACGAGTTGCAAAAACTTGGTTTCATTCAGCCAAGCACTTCTCCATGGGGATGTCCTACCATCTTCGTCAAGAAAAAGGATAAAACTGATCGATTGGTGGTTGATTACCGCCCTCTCAATGAGAAAACGATCAAGAATACATATCCTCTTCCTCGCATCAATGAGCTCTTTGATCAGCTTGCGGGTGCAACTGTGTTCTCTAAGATGGATTTGAGAAGTGGTTATCACCAAATCAAAATCCGCAAAGAGGATGTACCCAAGACAGCCTTCAAAACTCGTTATGGCCTCTATGAATACACTGTCATGTCCTTTGGCCTCACTAATGCTCCTGCCACTTTCTCTCGGTTGATGAACTACATTTTCATGGAGTACCTCGACAAGTTTGTGGTAGTCTATCTCGATGATATCCTTGTCTACTCCAAGTCCAATGAGGAGCATGAAGAGCATCTTCGCCTCATCCTCATGAAGCTTCGTGAACATCGTCTCTATGCCAAGTTCTCCAAGTGTGAATTTTGGCTTCCTCAAGTCGTCTATCTTGGTCATGTCATTTCGGGAAAGGGCATTGCTGTCAATCCTGAAACCGTCAAGGCAATCGTTGAATGGCTTCCTCCGAAGAATTTCAAGCAAGTGAGAAGTTTCCTCGGTTTGGCAAGTTACTACCGCCGCTTCGTTGAGAATTTCTCCAAGATCGCCAAGCCTCTTACCGATCTCCTGAAGAAAGACAAGAAGTTCCTTTGGTCTTCTCAATGCCAAGAAAGCTTTGATCTCCTCAAGCAGAAGCTCACTTCCACACCTGTCCTTGTTCTTCCAGATACTTCTAAACCTTTCCAGATATTCTGTGATGCCTCTCTTCATGGACTAGGTGCTGTCCTCATGCAAGAACGTCAAGTTGTGGCGTATGCTTCTCGTCAGTTGAAAAAGCATGAACTCAACTATCCCACACATGATCTCGAGCTTGCAGCCGTGTTACATGCTTTAATAACATGGCGGCAATACTTGTTGGGCAACAAATGTGAGATCTTCACCGACCACAAGAGTCTCAAATACATCTTCACCCAACCCAACTTGAACCTCCGTCAAACGAGATGGATGGAAACCATCAAGGACTTTGATCTGTCTATCAGCTACACTCCAGGCAAAGCTAATGTCATGGCTGACGCCCTTAGTCGCAAGTCTTATTGCAACAACCTCATGATTCAAGAAAGTCAACCTGCTCTTTATGAAGAATTCAGGAAATTGAATCTTGAGCTTGTTCCCCAAGGCTACCTTGCAAACTTGGTGATCACGCAAACTCTTGAAGATAAGATCCGAAAAGGACGGTTGCGAGATATTTGCAGACAAGAATATCAAAGAGAATATGCACAAGCCCAAGTACAAGTCTTTCTCTCTCGACGATCAAGGAACTCTCTTCTTCCAAGGTCGTTTTGTTGTTCCGAATGATCTAGACCTGAGAAACCTCATTCTCAAAGAAGCTCACGACACTCCTCTTTCTATCCATCCCGGCAGCACAAAGATGTATCTCGATATCAAGTCTACCTATTGGTGGACTAGGATGAAAAGGGATGTTGCTCGCTATGTCTCAGAATGTGATGTATGTCGCCGTGTCAAAGCAGAACATCAGAGACCTGCCGGTGTCCTCCAACCCCTGAAAATTCCTGAGTGGAAATGGGATAAGATCGAGATGGACTTCATAACTGGTTTTCCTAAGTCTCGCAAAGGCAATGATGCTATCTTCGTGGTGATCGACCGTCTTTCCAAGGTTGCTCACTTCCTTCCTGTCAAAGAAACAATATCCGCTAGTCGGTTGGCTGAGCTCTACACTCGCAAAGATTGTTTCTCTTCATGGTGTTCCCTTGGAAATAAGCTCGATCGCGGAAGCATCTTCACTTCCAAGTTTTGGGCAAGCTTTCGAAAGCTATGGGAACCAATCTGCTCTTCAGACATGACTTACCATCCTCAAACGAGTGGGCAAGTCGAAAGAGTCAATCAGATTCTTGAGGACATGCTCCGTGCCTGTGTTATCTCCTTCGGCATGAAATGGGAAGAATGTCTTCCTTTCGCTGAGTTCTCTTACAACAACAGCTATCAAGCCAGTTTGGGCATGGCACCCTTTGAAGCTCTCTATGGTCGCAAATGCGAGAACACCTCGAAGCTGGTGCGAAGCTGGTGAAAGGCAAGTCTTTGGCCCCGATGTCATCAATGAGGTCTGAAGAAAAGGTGCGAATCATTCGTGACAATCTGAAGATAGCACAATCTCGGCAGAAAAGCTATTATGATAGCAAGCACCGTGATATGTTATATCATCCTGGTGATCAAGCCTACCTTCGTGTTACTCCTATGAAGGGCACTCATCGCTTTGGTATCAAAGGCAAGCTGGCGCCAAGATACATTGGTCCCTTCAAGGTTCTAGCAAAGCGTGGTGAAGTCGCTTACCTCCTTGAACTCCCTGAGAAGCTCTCCAAAGTGCACGATGTCTTCCACGTGTCACGGCTCAAGAAGTGCTTCAAAGATCCGGGCCGTGCGGTTGATCACGAGTCCATTGACCTCCAAGAAGACCTCTCCTACAAAGAGCATCCCGTTCGGATTCTTGATGAAGGCTGAACGCCGAACTCGCAACAACTCTGTCAAGTTTCTCAAGGTGCGGTGGTCGCATCATTCCGATAAAGAAGCAACTTGGGAGCGGGAAGATCAACTCCGTTCGAGTACCCGTCCTTTTTCTCTTCTTCACGAGAATCTCGGGGCGCGATTCCTTCAAGGGGGGGCGTTTGTAACATCCCAAGAGTAATACCTAGATCCTTTTTACCTTTCTTGCATTGTCATCATCTCATCATGTTGCATTCATGCATATCACCACCTTTTGTCTTTTATAAAATTGCATTTGGTTTTTTGGCTTTGCTTTGTTTGCTTGTGGTTCTTCCTCTCTTCCTCTCTCTTGGTTCATCCCCTACCTCTTGTGATGTTCCAAGAAAAGCTAACAAGCCTAAACCTATCCCTATACTTGATCTATAATTCAAATAGGTCATGCCAAAATTTTCTTTTATATGGTTGCTATAAACCTATCTCCCCTCTCTTTCTATTTTGCAATGCTAATAATAAGATGATCTTGAGTTGGGTTTCATCCTTCTCCAATTATTTTGGTTTCTACTAAAATTCTCTTTATCTCCCTCTTGTTCTTTTCTTCTTTTACTTCCTCAAGCCTACTGATACGGTGGATCCAAGCCGATCCACCTAGATTGATGCCCGATCTTTCACAGCGAGAACCTGGGGTAGAGATTCCTCCCAACAACGCGATGAACGCAGCCTGGAGAAGAGGGAACGAATCCAGCAAGCAACGGATCGATGAACGACCGCCTCAAACCAAGAGCTAGATAATCCTTGATGAACACAAGAACCTTCGCAGCGGATAATAGTATAGATAAACGGCAGCGCCGTACCCCCGGAGGGATGATACACGTGAACACACGCAACTAGGTAAAACCTAAACTTTAGACTAAACTTGTTTTTCCCTAACCCTAGCCGCCCCACCTCCTTATATGAGGGGGAGGTGGCCGGCCAGCCCCTATTGGGCTGGGGCGCCCCTCTATGGGCCTCCCTAACTTGGTTGGACAGGCCCAAACCAAGACTGACTCGATTTATTAAAAATCCCTAATTTGCCAATATATGACAATTACAAAAACTAAGATAATTAAGCTGGTGGAGTCCTAAATCTAGGCTCCACATAGGCCTCCGTGCCCATATCAGGAGTGGTAGACACCCTAAGATGGTGTTTGTCGCCTTCATGTCGAGGCTCTCGTAGTCGTGATTCATCACCATGTCTTGATGAGTGTCGTCGAAGATCCTTGGGGGATGTTGGTCGATGGCGATCATGAAGTGGCTTGTGGCGCCTTGTGGAGCTTGGAGAAGAGTGTCGATGACGATCATGTTGGGGACGCTCTTGATGCTCCATATGATGAACTCGCCGTAGATGATCATGTGCATAAGCACTCTCATGGTGGCGCTTTGTGGAGCTCGGAGAAGTGTGTCGATGACGCTCATGATGGGGACGCTCTTGATGATCCATAAGATGGTGCCAACGTGGAGGTCCTCTATCTTCATATGTAGCTCCATGGGCCAAGTAGGAGGACGTGGGAGCATCGTCGTTGCTCCTTGTGGAGACTAGATGAGGTTCCGCCATGGTGTCGATGTCGTAGGCAAGGCGTTGCTCCACCATGTCGTCGATGCTTGACGAGCCATTGTCGATGTAGAGCTCGTCGATGTCGTCCTCAAGGTGGTGCTCCACCATGTCGATGATGCTTGGGGAGCCTTGGTCGTTGTCGAGCTCCTCGATGTCGGAGATGTCGGTGATGCTTGGGGAGCCATAGTCGGAGTAGAGCTCCACATGTTCCTCCACATCCGCGGTGCTTGAGGAGGTATCCTCCTCGAAGTGCTCCGTGTACTCCTCCGTATCTTCTTTGTCACTATACATGTTAGCATGACAAGATCTATATGGTGTATGTTAGTGGAAGGAGACTACCTCGCACTCTTACCAAGGTAAGATAGTATTGAGGCAATCCACCAAGCCGAAAGCAAGATCAAGTGTATCGGGAACACACGCAAAACCACACGCAAAAGCTAGCAAATATGGTGTTAGGCGAGTGTTGTGGAAAGCCAAAAGACAAATCCAAGATCGAGTATGTTGTTAAAAGTGGGTAAGGTCCAAAAATGCAAATGTCAAAGCGATGATCACTATAAACACGGAAAAGATGTGGAACACACACACGGGATGAGCGGGGTTAGTGCAACCAAAAAGTGAGCGGAAAAGTGTATGTAAGGGTGCTCGGTGTCACACTAACACAAGGAGAGGCAAAGCTTTGGTTGCAAAGGAAGAGACAACTAGATTCGCACGCGACCTCTCTTCTCTTTTCTCTCTTTTGCTTAAAAGCTTTTTCTCTTTTTTTTTTGTATTTGGTGGCACTTGCACTCTTTTGTATCTATGGTGGCACTTGCACTCTTTTGTATGTATGATGGCACTTGCACTCTTTTTGTGCTTTTCTTTCTTTTTCTCGCTCTATGTTAGCGTTAGCTCGCTCTTGCTATCTTGCCACACGAGTTTTGCTTAGAAGCTTGACTCCACACTACACACACACCTTACAATCGGGGCCACGTGCAATGTCTCGCAACACTCAATAAGCAATGCTCGATAGGATAGATCGCAAAAGAAGAGGGGTTACAAGGGGAATGCAAGTTATACCTAAGATGTTAGGCGGTGATGAACACACAACTTGCGATGAAGGCGGTGGTGTCAAGAGTACGGTTGCAAGTCCGGGGTGCCGAGGATGTCGTCGCTTGCTTCGGAGCTGCGGGTTAGTTTCACACACAAGGCACTCAAACCGGAACAAGCAAACACAAGTTAGCGGAAGAAAACGGTCAAAGTAGCTTGGCGGTGGTGGCGGTGGTAAGCCGGTGGTGGTGGTGTCGATGCTCTTGCGGATGCGGCGGAGGTTATGGGGCCGCGGTGATGTTTCCCGGTGGTTTGGGGAGGGTGGCGGTGCTTGCCGGCGGCGGAGAGGGTGGCGGTGGTTGGCGGAGGTGGCGGTGGAGGTGGCGTCCGGTTTCCGCCCGGTTGACCAGGCCCTGGACCGGCCTGCCCGGTCTACAGCCCGGTTGACCGGGTTCTGGCCCGGTTGGCGCCCGGTTGGCGCCCGGTTGGCGCCCGGTCGGGCGCCCGGTCTGGCGCCCGGTTGACCGGCCCTGGTGCCAGGCTGTCCGGTCACTGGCCCGGTTGGAGCCCGGTCGACCGGATTTCGCGGGGCACAGATTTTCTCTCTCCTGTTCTTGAGCGAAATCAACCCAAATCGACCAAAACGAAGGGAAATGATGGAATTGGGGGCTAAAAGTTGGGGAGATAGTAGATCAAGCACTCCAACACCAAATCCATGGACCAAAACCACTCAAAACGCAACCAAATCGCAGATCGGTCAAGAGGCAAATTAGGGCTATTTTTGGGGATTTTTGGGGAAAATTTTTAGAGACGAAATTGGATGGGTGGGGGGTCAAATCCGCGGAAACCAAAGGCTGCTGATACCATATGATGTGGTCTAAGACCCCGTTTGTGGCCCGATCTTGCGGTTGACCCGAAATCCAATGAGGGAGAGAGGGAGAGCGCGAAGAACACGATGAACACGAAGAACACGAAGAACTCACGCACGCACACCAACCCGATACAATCGATACTTACCCCCGTGGCTCGATGGACCACGCCAATAGAATCAACCCGGGAGAGACGCGCGGTAGAATCCCGGAGTGAGAGATCGGTGAGGGAGATGAATCTAGGAGTGGGAGAGAGAGTGGGTAGCACTAGAATCTCACACTCACAAATCCAATCATCCAACAAGGGTAGCCTTGATACAAAGGGGATGAAACCCTAGGGAGACAAAGCTCAAATCCATGTCTAAGCCTAAATCTTGTCTAAAGAGGTAAGGGGGTGCCTTGGGTCTATATATAGGCATACAAGGCCGGCAAGGGCGAACAGGTACGCGAATGGATAAGTTAAGGCAGTTTGGTGGGTCATTCCCGTCAGATCCGGTTTGGGGTCCGGTCTGACCGGGCCTGTGACCGGGCTGTCCGGTCAAGGGTCCGGTCTGACCGGGCTGTCCGGTCAAGGGTCCGGTCTGACCGGGCCTGTGACCGGGCTGTCCGGTTAGGGGTCCGGTCGACCGGTCGGAAACCGGGAAACTGCGAGGTTTCCGGTCTTCGCCCGGTACGAGGGAGCTGCGCCCGGTTGGGCGCCCGGTTGACCGGGCCCGGGACCGGACGGCCCGGTTGTGGGTCCGGTCTGACCGGGTCCTGGACCGGCCGGGCTGGGCCTCTTCCTCCCGCCTCTTCTTCCTCTTCCTTCTTCTCTTCTTTCCTTCTTCTTCTCCTCTTCCTTGCACCATGGGAGTTCCTTCCCTCCGGTTCCTCGATGACTCTTGTACCTAATGACATGTAACACGCCGTCATGAGGTAGCATTCCATCCAAGGTATTGACGAGGTCGAGTGTCGAGAGGAAGGAGTTCACCTTGACATATATGGCGGGGGTTTGTGTTGTTGGTCCACTTGGGGGACTCCTTGGCCATGGTGTAGCGTCGATGATAGGCGGGGTTGCGCTTGTTGGTCCACTTGGGGGACTCCTTGGCCATGGTGTAGTGTCGACGATAGGCGGGGCTACATCAGAATGTATCCAACCAAAAATCACTCTACAATAAGTCGTGTCCAGACTAAAACAATGTTTATTCCCAAACTATTTTTTTGAATCCGACCAATCTTTCCCAGAATGCAGAAGAAGTATAGTATAAGATTTACTGGAATGTTGTTCTTTTTTACGGGACAGTTTGAATTTTAAGTTTAAAGTTGGTTGTAAAACATAAAATGAGGTTTATTGATAAACAATATGGCTGAATCTGATGAAACTCCCCTAGAATGCATAACCCAACATATAAGATTTACTGGATTTTTGTTTCAAATACTTCTAGGCAGTACGAATTTTAAGTTTAAAATTTTCCTGTGAAACTAAAAATGGGTAAATTTTGGATCCATCCTCGTCCGTTCGATCGGCTTTTGATGGCTGTTATTGAAACAACGGTTAATTGGTTCTATGCCACTCCTCAATTCACAAGTTCTGTTTATGCCATTACAAAAACTGAAGTTGTGTTTATGCCACTCTCAATTTGCAATATCCCCTTCTATGCCATTTTCAATACTCCACTATAATAAACTAGTCAGCTTCATGTGCTTTGCACGTTAAAAATCAATCGTTACAATTTCAACTCAAAATAGCTTGCATAGCGTAAAATGTGGGAAAACTATGTATTACTAACATTGAATTGTATTTCTCATGCAGAATTGCAATTTTCTGCCATGTATGTGCTCTTGAATATACTATTGAATTTTTCACGTCTTAGGTTTTGTACTTATTTCTTTTTAGCTGCCAAAATTCAGATCTTCAATAATTTATCCTCCCATCCATGCCCGAGTGCCACCTATAGGGAACGTACCAGGCACTTATGCAACTGCATGTCCGTGCGGTGCTACCGACCTACTCGCCACACTTTCGGTTCGGCGAAGTTTGAGCGTGACTACCATTCGCATGCATCGCATTCAACTGCGACTGATCTATGGAGAGCATAGGCGTCCGTGAGTTTTGTTGTCGGGCCGTGACCAGCAGCATCGCGTATGGAGGGAGTGTGAATTGGCTAGAACAAATATATAGATGTTTCTAGAATGACGTAGAGAATGATGGGTGCTACTGTAGGCTGCGAATCCCAATGTTTTAGACCGTCCAGATGGTGCACAATCAACGGTAGAGATTGCATTATGATGCTTGGATTCAAACTATCAAAATTGCTACACTATATAGGAGTATAGATATAGCATACCTATGATAGTACTCCATGATACCACCCACTATGCACCCATGTTCCAAAACACCACTCCCTCTGAACTGTAACTTATTGTATCGAGCGATAAGCTTGATGAGCAACCCAAACAAACAAACAAAAGACTGTACCTTATTGTACTTGCTCTTACCCGTATCTTCTCTTTCTCTTTCATCGCGAGTGCAGCTAATTCAGTTAGTCTTCCAATGAATATTAATATTTTGTCTCAGTGATTTTTATGAAGTACTAATTGAAGATTCATTTTTGAAAGATGTCATGTTTTGACTAACAATTAGCACTTTTGAATTCTTAGATTGCTTTTTCACACGATGCACTTCTTTTAATTTATTTTACCACATTTCAATGTGAACCTTGACCAAATAAATAGGACAACAATATCACGATCATAAAATACATAAGCAGCATTGTTAGAACCGTGATGGAAAATACTTTCTAATGATACCAGTTTTATATCAAATTTTTTTATATACTTCATCCTGAAAAATATGTTTCAACTTCATCAAAACTTGCATGTATCTGCAAACTAAACTCACCTAAATACATGTATATCTACATAAAAATGAAACATCATTTTTAAATAGAGAGATATAGATTAATATTTTTTCGAAGATAAAAAACGAAAAACAAGGGTGCATTGTTTATTGAAATGGAGTGAGTAGTATATATAAAATCATTTTAGTTGCCAATGATCATGTTGAGGTCCTCTATTTCTTGTTTTGCTCAGGCCCTCTGTATTCTCAGGTACGGCCCTGGTGGTCTATGGACCTGTTTGTAATCTTGTTACTTTTGACTTCTTTGCACTGCTAATCGGCGGAATTACGGCAAAAAAGAAGAAAGAATGTGTTGGTATTGTATTGCTTTCGATATATCTGTTCGCCCCCCCCCAAGCATTAAAGATGGCACAAGAGATTCAAGGATGAAATTGCTCTCCTTGTTCATAAGGCAAAGAGGAAATCATATCATGGGTAGAACATTTTATATATATTTTGCTGTTTGGGATCTATGATTCTTTTAGTTGCTGCTCTCCAGCAACTTTTGTACATATTTCCCTCTTTTTATTAATGAAAAGAAAAAATACAAAGTGGGGAAACCCACTGGTCAGCCTAAAATAAAAGCTGTTCACTAGGTAGCCGTAGTTCTGCACTCAGTTCGTTTGCTGAAATCGGCTCAAATAATGTAGCATTTATAGTTTTATATTCGACCTGTTTGCTCAGGTATGTTTGCTTACATTCGTAGGTGACCTGTTTGTTGAAATAGCTTATCGCTTCTTTGACCATCTATTCCCTCAACAGATGGACAGAACTTGGATATTATTTCACTCATTAAACACACCAACATATTTGAGTGGTATTGAAGACTTCATGAAGCAAGTTAGTGATTTTACTGACGGTGACACAACAAAGGAAGTGATTTGTCCATGCTGCGTATGTTTCAATATTGGGTCCAAGCCTCAACATGTAGTCTCAGATCATTTATTCGTTTATGGGATGGACCAGACATATATCAGGTGGATTAACCATGGTGAACACTATGATCAGCCTGAGATTATTGATCCTCTTTATTCGATGGTTATCGGCTCTGAAGATCTCGTCCGGGATGAGGCTACTTGCTAATTTGTTACGGGATCTCGTATCCATATGCAAGCCAACAGCCCCATGGTTATCACAAAAAGCCTCTTTTCCATGACTCGATAGAAGATGCTAAGCGCTTAGTGGCCCCCGGTTCTGTTGTGTCAAGATTCGAATTAATTGTGAAATTACTTCATGACGAGTCATACCAGGGGATAACCAATAAAGCCTTCAATGCGATTGCGAAGATATACAGCGATGCACTCCCTGGGGCTGGACTGCCAAAATCCTCTTATGAGGTGAAGCAGTACATCAAGGTACTGGGACTTGGATATGAGAAGATTGATTTTTGCAAAAATAACTGTGCACTGTTTTGGATGGAGTATAATGACCTTGATGAATGTCCAGTATGTGAGGAATCAAGATGGAAACATGATGGAGGTGGTGGTAAGAAAAAGATTCCTTGGAAGGTTCTGAGATACTTTCCACTTGTACAAAGATTGCAGAGGTTGTTTGCTTCAGAACAAACATCTCGGGAAACAAGATGGGACAAAGAGATTCTCACGCCCGACCCCTGATTTGCGAGGCATCCTGCCGATGGCGATGAATGGAAGCAATTCGACCTGGATCATCCAGATTTTGCTTGCGAGATCCAAGGAACTCGAGACTTGGCCTTGCTACGGATGGATTCAACCCATTTGGCAACATGAGCAACTCGTATAGCATGTGGCCGGTACTAGTTACACCATACAACCGGGCTCCCTGGACATGCACCGATCGGTCGAGCCGTATGATGGCCTTACTCATCCCGGGTCCCAAATCTCACTGGGAAGGATTTTGATGTGTCCATGCAGCCTCTTATTAGAGACTTGCAAACATTATGGAAGGGTGTCCCTACACGGGATGTGTGTCAACCTAAAGAACAAAATTTTCTATTACGTGTTGCTGTCTTGTATTGCACCCATGATTATCCAGCTTTGGGCACTATGTCAGGCAGAGTAACATCGAGGTTATAATGCATGTGTTCACCGTGATACGAATCAGCTGGCGGTGAGGATAATAAACAAGATATGCTATATGGGACATCGCCGTTTCCTTCCAATAGGTCACAGTTTCCGAAAAAATAATAAAAAATTGCAATTTATTGGTGATCGAGCTGTGCAAAAGACTGAACCGCAGCACTTTACGAGTCACGAGTTGGAGGCGCACCTAGAAGCGGTCAGAAATGTTAAACCAGGAAAACCACCAGCCGCCACAGCAGGTACAGTGATGCGTGTAGTTGACACGTCCGTTGGGAACCCCAAGAGGAAGGTGTGATGCGCACAGTAGCAAGTTTCCCCAGTAAGAAACCAATGTTTAATCGAACCAGTAGGAGTCAAGAAGCACGTCGAAAGTTGATGGCGGCGGGATGTAGTGCGGTGCAACACCAGGGATTCCGGCGCCAACGTGGAACCTGCACAACACAACCAAAGTACTTTGCCCCAACGAAACAGTGAGGTTGTCAATCTCACCGGCTTGTCTGTAACAAAGGATTAGATGTATAGTGTGGATGATGATTGTTTGCGAGAAAATAGTAGAACAAGTATTGCGGTAGATTGTATTTCAGATGTAAAGAATGGACCGGGGTCCACAGTTCACTAGAGGTGTCTCTCCCATAAGATAAATAGCATGTTGGGTGAACAAATTACAGTCGGGCAATTGACAAATAGAGAGGGCATAACAATGCACATACATGATATGATGAATATTGTGAGATTTAGTTAGGCATTACGACAAAGTACATAGACCGCTATCCAGCATGCATCTATGCCTAAAAAGTCCACCTTCAGGTTATCATCCGAACCCCTTCCAGTATTAAGTTGCAAAACAATAGAAAATTGCATTAAGTATGGTGCGTAATGTAATCAATAACTACATCCTCGGACATAGCATCAATGTTTTATCCCTAGTGGCAACGACACATCCACAACCTTAGAACTTTCCATCACTTGTCCCGGATTTAATGGAGGCATGAACCCACTATCGAGCATAAATACTCCCTCTTGGAGTTAAGAGCAAAAACTTGGCCGAGCCTCTACTAATAACGGAGAGCATGCAAGATCATAAACAACACATAGGTAATAGATTGATAATCAACATAACATAGTATTCTCTATCCATCGGATCCCGACAAACACAACATATAGAATTACAGATAGATGATCTTGATCATGTTAGGCAGCTCACAAGATCCGATAATGAAGCACATGAGGAGAAGACAACCATCTAGCTACTGCTATGGACCCATAATCCAGGGTGAACTACTCACTCATCACTCCGGAGGCGACCATGGCGGTGAAGAGTCCTCCGGGAGATGATTCCCCTCTCCGGCAGGGTGCCGGAGGTGATCTCCAGAATCCCCCGAGATGGGATTGGCGGCGGCGGCGTCTCGGTGAGGTTTTCCGTATCGTAGCTCTCGGTGCTGGGGGTTTCACGACGAAGGCTATTTGTAGGCGGAAGGGCGAGGTAAAGGGGCGTCACGAGGGGCCCACACCACAGGCCGGCGCGGCCGGGGCCCGGGCCGCGCCGCCCTGGTGTGTCGCCACCTCGTGGCCCCACTTCGACTCTCCCTCGGACTTACGGAAGATTCGTGCAAAAATAGGACCACGGGCGTTGATTTCGTCCAATTCCGAGAATATTTCCTTTGTAGGATTTCTGAAACCAAAAACAGCGAGAAAACGACAGCTGGCTCTTCGGCATCTCGTTAATAGGTTAGTGCCGGAAAATGCATAAATACAACATATAATGTGTATAAAACATGTAGATATCATCAATAATGTGGCATGGAACATAAGAAATTATCGATACGTCGGAGACGTATCAGCATCCCCAAGCTTAGTTCCTGCTCGTCCCGAGCGAGTAAACGATAACAAAGATAATTTACTGGAGTGACATGCCATCATAACCTTGATCATACTATTGTAAACATATGTAATGAATGCAGCGATCAAAACAATGGTAATGACATGAGTAAACAACTGAATCATAAAGCAAAGACTTTTCATGAATAGTACTTCAAGACAAGCATCAATAAGTCTTGCATAAGAGTTAACTCATAAAGCAATAAATCAAAGTAAAGGTATTGAAGCAACACAAAAGAAGATTAAGTTTCAGCGGTTGCTTTCAACTTATAACATGTATATCTCATGGATAATTGTCAACATAGAATAATATAACAAGTGCAATATGCAAGTATGTAGTAATCAATGCACAGTTCACACAAGTGTTTGCTTCTTGAGGTGGAGAGAAATAGGTGAACTAACTCAACATAAAAGTAAAAGAAAGGTCCTTCAAAGAGGAGAGCATTGATTGCTATATTTGTGCTAGAGCTTTTATTTTGAAAACATGAAACAATTTTGTCAACGGTAGTAATAAAGCATATGTATCATGTAAGTTATATCTTACAAGTTGCAAGCCTCATGCATAGTATACTAATAGTGCCCGCACCTTGTCCTAATTAGCTTGGACTACCGGGATCATCGCAATACACATGTTTTAACCAAGTGTCACAAAGGGGTACCTCCATGCCGCCTGTACAAAGGTCTAAGGAGAAAGCTCGCATTTTGGATTTCTCGCTTTTGATTATTCTCAACTTAGACATCCATACCGGGACAACATGGACAACAGATAATGGACTCCTCTTTAATGCATAAGCATGTAGCAACAATTAGTGTTCTCATATGAGATTGAGGATATATGTCCAAAACTGAAACTTCCACCATGATTCATGGCTTTAGTTAGCGGCCCAATGTTCTTCTCTAACAATATGCATGCTCTAACCAATAAAGTGGTAGATCTCCCTTACTTCGAGACAAGACGGACATGCATAGCAACTCACATGATATTCAACAAAGAGTAGTTGATGGCGTCCCCGAAGCATGGTTATCGCACAACAAGCAACTTAATAAGAGATAAAGTGCATAAGTACATATTCAATACCACAATAGTTTTTAAGCTATTTGTCCCATGAGCTATATATTGCAAAGGTAAAGAATGGAAATTTTAAAGGTAGCACTCAAGCAATTTACTTTGGAATGGCGGAGAAATACCATGTAGTAGGTAGGTATGGTGGACACAAATGGCATAGTGGTTGGCTCAAGGATTTTGGATGCATGAGAAGTATTCCCTCTCGATACAAGGCTTAGGCTAGCAAGGTTATTTGAAACAAACACAAGGATGAACCGGTGCAGCAAAACTCACATAAAAGATATATTATAAACATTATAAGACTCTACACCGTCTTCCTTGTTGTTCAAACTCAATACTAGAAATTATCTAGACTTTAGAGAGACCAAATATGCAAACCAAATTTAGCAAGCTCTAGGTGTTTCTTCATTAATGGGTGCAAAGTATATGATGCAACAGCTTAAACATGAGCACAACAATTGCCAAGTATCAAATTATTCAAGACATTTTAGAATTAGTACATGTAGCATTTCCCGATTCCAACCATATAACAATTTAACGAAGAAGATTCAACCTTCGCCATGAATACTATGAGTAAAGCCTAAGGACATATTTGTCCATATGCAACAGCGGAGCGTGTCTCTCTCCCACACAATGAATGCTAGGATCCATTTTATTCAAAGAAAACAAAAACAAAAACAAACCGACGCTCCAAGCAAAGTACATAAGATGTGATGGAATAAAAATATAGTTTCAGGGGAGGAACCTGATAATGTTGTCGATGAAGAAGGGGATGCCTTGGGCATCCCCAAGCTTAGACGCTCGAGTCTTGTTAAAATATGCAGGGGTTAACCACCGGGGCATCCCCAAGCTTAGAGCTTTCACTCTCCTTGATCATATTGCATCATTTCCCTCTCTTGATCCTTGAAAACTTCCTCCACACCAAACTCGAAACAACTCATTAGAGGGTTAGTGCACAATAAAAATTAACATGTTCAGAGGTGACATAATCATTCTTAACACTTCTGGACATTGCATAAAGCTACTGGACATTAATGGAACAAAGAAATTCATCCACCATAGCAAAAGAGGCAATGCGAATTAAAAGGCAGAATCTGTCAAAACAGAACAGTCCGTAAAGATGGATTTTATTGAGGCACCAGACTTGCTCAAATGAAAATGCCCAAATTGAATGAAAGTTGCGTACATATCTGGGGATCACGCATGTAAATTGGCATATTTTTCCGAGCTACCTACAGAGAGGCAGGTCAAATTCGTGACAGCAAAGAAATGCTATTCTTGCGCAGCAATCCAAATCTAGTATGAACCTTACTATCAAAGACTTTACTTGGCACAACAATGCACAAAACTAAGATAAGGAGAGGTTGCTACAGTAGTAAACAACTTCCAAGACTCAAATATAAAACAAAAGTATTGTAGTAAAAACATGGGTTGTCTCCCATAAGCGCTTTTCTTTAACGCCTTTCAGCTAGGCGCAGAAAGTGTATATCAAGTATTATCAAGAGACGAAGCATCAACATCATAATTTGTTCTAATGATAGAATCAAAAGGTAACTTCATTCTCTTTCTAGGGAAGTGTTCGATACCTTTCTTGAGAGGAAATTGATATTTAATATTACCTTCCTTCATATCAATGATGGCTCCAACAGTTCGAAGAAAAGGTCTTCCCAATATAATGGGACAAGATGCATTGCATTCAATATCCAAGACAACAAAATCAACGGGGACAAGGTTATTGTTAACGGTAATGTGAACATTATCAACTCTCCCCAAAGGTTTCTTTATTGCATTATCAACAAGATTAACATCCAAGTAACAATTCTTCAATGGTGGCAAGTCAAGCATATTATAAATTTTCTTAGGCATAACAGAAATACTTGCACCAAGATCACATAAAGCATTACAATCAAAGTTATTGATCTTCATCTTAATGATGGGCTCCCAACCATCCTCTAGCTTTCTAGGAATAGAAGTTTCAAGTTTTAGTTTCTCTTCTCTAGCTTTTATGAGAGCATTTGTAATATGTTTTGTGAAAGCCAAGTTTATAGCACTAGCATTAGGACTCTTAGCAAGTTTTTGTAAGAACTTTATAACTTCAGAGATGTGGCAATCATCAAAATCCAAACCATTATGATCTACAGCAATGGGATCATCATCCCCAATGTTGGAAAAAATTTCAGCGAGTTTTATCACAGGAAGTTTCAGCGGTTTTAGCGGTTTCGGGCAATTTTGCACGCTTTGCACTAGGAGTAGTAACATTGCCAACACCAATTATTTTATCATTGATAGTAGGAGGTGCAGCAACATGTGAATCATTAACATTACTAGTGGTGGTAATAGTCCAAACTTTAGCTACATTATTCTCTTTAGCTAGTTTTTCATTTTCTTCTCTTTCCCACCTAGCATGCAATTCGGCCATCAATCTTATATTCTCATTAATTCTAACTTGGATGGCATTTTCTATAGTAACAATCTTATTTTCAATATCCTTATTAGGCATAACTTTCAATTTCAAAAGATCAACATCAGAGGCAAGACTATCAACCTTAGAAGCGAGAATATCAATTTTATTGAGCTTTTCCTCAACAGATTTGTTAAAAGCGGTTTGTGTACTAATAAATTCTTTAAGCATAGCTTCAAGTCCAGGGGGTGTGTTCCTATTATTGTTGTAAGAATTCCCATAAGAATTACCATAACCATTACCATTATTATAAGGATATGGCCTATAGTTGTTACTAGAATTGTTCAGATAAGCATTGTTGTTGAAATTATTATTTTTAATGAAGTTTACATCAACATGTTCTTCTTGGGCAACCAATGAAGCTAACGGAACATTATTAGGATCAACATTAGTCCTATCATTCACAAGCATAGACATAATAGCATCAATCTTATCACTCAAGGAAGAGGTTTCTTCGACAGAATTTACCTTCTTACCTTGTGGAGCTCTTTCAGTGTGCCATTCAGAGTAATTAATCATCATATTATCAAGAAGTTTTGTTGCTTCACCAAGAGTGATGGACATAAAGGTACCTCCAGCAGCTGAATCCAATAGGTTCCGCGAAGAAAAGTTCAATCTGCATAAAAGGTTTGGATGATCATCCAAGTAGTCGGTCCATGGGTTGGGCAATTTTTAACCAAAGATTTCATTCTTTCCCAAGCTTGTGCAACATGCTCATTATCCAATTGTTTAAAATTCATTATACTACTCCTCAAAGATATAAATTTAGCAGGGGATAATATCTACCAATAAAAGCATCCTTGCATTTAGTCCATGAATCAATACTATTCTTAGGCAGAGATAGCAACCAATCTTTAGCTCTTGCTCTTAAAGAGAAAGGAAACAATTTTAATTTTATAATGTCACCATCTACATCTTTATACTTTTGCATTTGACACAATTCAACAAAATTATTGAGATGGGCAGCAGCATCATCGGAACTAACACCGAGAAAATTGCTCTCGCATAACAAGATTCGATAAAGCGAGGTTTAATTTCAAAGAATTCTGCTGTAGTAGCAGGTGGAGCAATAGGTGTGCATAAGAAATCATTATTATTTGTGGTTGTGAAGTCACACAACTTAGTATTTTCAGGAGTGGCCATTTTAGCACTAGTAAATAAAGCAAACTAGATAAAGTAAATTCAAGTAACTAATTTTTTTGTGTTTTTGATATAGAGTGAAAGACAGTAAATAAAGTAAAATTAGTTACTAATCTTTATTTACTGTCTTCCACTCTATATCAAAAACACAAAAAAATTAGTTACTTGCATTTATTTTATCTAGTTTGCTTTATTTACTACTGCTAAAATGGCCACTCCTGAAAATACTAAGTTGTGTGACTTCACAACCACAAATAATAATGATTTCTTATGCACACCTATTGCTCCACCTGCTACTACAACAGAATTCTTTGAAATTAAACCTGCTTTACTGAATCTTGTTATGCGAGAGCAATTTTCTGGTGTTAGTTCTGATGATGCCGCTGCCCATCTCAATAATTTTGTTGAATTGTGTGAAATGCAAAAGTATAAAGATGTAGGTGGTGACATTATAAAATTAAAATTGTTTCCCTTCTCATTAAGAGCAAGAGCTAAAGATTGGTTGCTATCTCTGCCTAAGAATAGTATTGATTCATGGACTAAATGCAAAGATGCTTTTATTGGTAGATATTATCCCCTGCTAAAATCATATCTTTGAGAAGTAGCATAATGAATTTTAAACAATTGGATAATGAACATGTTGCTCAAGCTTGGGAAAGAATGAAATCTTTGGTAAAAAATTGCCCAACCCATGGATCGACTACTTGGATGATCATCCAAACCTTTTATGCAGGACTGAACTTTTCTTCGCGGAACCTATTGGATTCAGCTGCTGGAGGTACCTTTATGTCCATCACTCTCGGTGAAGCAACAAAGCTTCTTGATAATATGATGATCAATTACTCTGAATGGAACACAGAAAGAGCTCCACAAGGCAAGAAGGTAAATTCTGTCGAAGAAACCTCTTCCTTGTGTGATAAGATTGATGCTATTATGTCTATGCTTGTGAATGATAGGACTAATGTTGATCCTAATAATGTTCCGTTAGCTTCATTGGTTGCTCAAGAAGAACATGTTGATGTAAACTTCATTAAAAATAATAATTTCAACAACAATGCTTATCGGAACAATTCTAGTAATAACTATAGGCCATATCCTTATAATAATGGTAATGGTTATGCTAATTCTTATGGGAATTCTTACAACAATAATAGGAACACACCCCCTGGACTTGAAGCTATGCTTAAAGAATTTATTAGTACACAAACTGCATTTAACAAATCTGTTGAGGAAAAACTCAATAAAATTGATATTCTCGCTTCTAAGGTTAATAGTCTTGCCTCTGATGTTGATCTTTTGAAATCGAAAGTTATGCCTAATAAGGATATTGAAAATAAAATTGTTACTACAGCAAATGCCATCCAAGTTAGAATTAATGAGAATATAAGATTGATGGCTGAATTGCATGCTAGGTGGGAAAGAGAAGAAAATGAAAAACTAGCTAAAGAGAATAATGTAGCTAAAGTTTGGACTATTACCACCACTAGCAATGTTAATGCTCCACATGTTGCTGCACCTCCTACTATCAATGGTAAAATAATTGGTGTTGGCAATGTTACTACTCCTAGTGCAAAGCCTGCAAAATTGCCTGAAACTGCTAAAACTGCTGAAACTGCCTGTGATAAAACTGCTGAAATTTTTTCCAACTTTGGGAATGATGATCCCATTGCTTTAGATTATAATGGTTTGGATTTTGATGATTGCCACATCTCTGAAGTTATAAAGTTCTTACAAAAACTTGCTAAAAGTCCCAATGCTAGTGCTATAAATTTGGCTTTTACAAAACATATTACAAATGCTCTCATAAAAGCTAGAGAAGAGAAACTAAAACTTGAAACTTCTATTCCTAGAAAGCTTGTCACACCCCAACTTTTGCAACCTTGTATAAGTGTCCAGAGTGCAAAAATTAGGGAGAACAATTTTTTTTCTAAAGACTAACTAAGATGAATTGCTTGTTCTGTTTATAGATGAATTGCCTTGATCTGCTTATTGATATGAATTGCTTGCTTTTCTTGTAGATGAATTAGCCCTCGTCTGTTGGTTGAGTTAAATTGTCTTGAGTTACTCCACCACATAAACCTCCTAGGTGAAAACCAACTAGCATCGCATTAACTAAAACCTTCCCATCTATGGAACCCTGAATGCACCTATCTTGGGATCATCTCGGTAATACACTTTAGCTCACCCTATCTTCCATTCTAGTTTGGATATCATCCACTCCTTAATATATCCTTCTCCCTTATCCCAGTCACAAAACCCTAGGACCTCACAAATTTGGCTAAGTCCTAAAACTGTTATCGGGTCCCATTCTGGAACCCCTGGATTAAGCTACCTCTTGCCATCTAAGCCAATGCACCTGGTCATAAATCTACCTTGCCATGGGCACTTCCCAACCATGTCCTTGCCTTGAACCAAATCCCTCTTATACTCTTTTATCCTTGTCGGTTTTGAGGCCAAGTCAAAAATCTGTTTTTGGCAGGCTTAAAATGTTCAAACTTTGGCAGTTGATATCTAAGAACCCACAACTGTTATTGGTGACCTCAATGCATGGATCTCATCTATGCAGCACCCCTTACAACTTCCACGTCTTGCATGTACCTTAACGCCTTTGCACCCTATATTTTTCACTTGATCTTACACCCTTCTCACTGTTTCAGCACTAGATCACTTCTCCTTCTTTTACCTCTCGTTTTTATCCATGTTCAATCTCCACAAAACCAAGAGGGAAGATTATAGCTACATTATGTAGCCACCCTCTACCCTTGAGATCACTTCTCCCAAAATATTTTATTTACCAAAAATCCTCTTTACGATTCTTTCCTAATTTTCACCATAAAGCCACTTCTAGTTTTATCAAAGCTTTTCAATTTACTTTCTCGAAGAAAATGGGAGATGTGTGTGGTATTCTATATCACCTTATTTCCACCCAAAAATAATCCCTATTTATTTAATCTCTTGTTTCTATTTAAGAAAATCTACCTTGTTTAATAAAGTGAGTAGAGTTTTTTTTTGAAGACCTATTTTCTGTCTAGCTCCTCTTTATATTTCAACTCCTTTTTAAATTAAATTCCTTCCCAATTGTCCCTAGACAATTGAGATACCTTGCAAATAAATCTCTAATTAAAATGGCACCTCCTATGCATCCATCACACCCCTTTTATCTACCTCCTACCATCACTAGTTTTTGAGAGCACAACTATGTGAATGAATTTTGTTCATCAAGCGTTTTCATCTCTTTCTCAATCTCTTCCTTTAAATTTTTTTTTCTTTTTTCTTTTCTAACCATATCAACGATTTATTTGGGACATGGCCATCAACTTCAACTCTACCTATCCACTCCTCTTGACCCGTTCTAGCAATATGCATGTCATCTAGGAAATGCAAAAAGTGGCCGGCCATGCCTATGCTTTATTTCTTTTGACCACATCCCTCCATCCATATCTATCTTTGGTTAGCTAAATCTTCACCCATGCGTCCGTGATCCCTCCCGCTGTCCTCCCTCCCTCTGGTAAACCTGCAGCACCACGTTGGAAAGAGAGGGAGAGGGAAGACCCCGAGGCAATTATGCCATGATTGAGCATGCTTATGGCAAGATCTTGAGGAGATCCTTGCTTGCAGCCTATCACTCCTCCCTCCACTCTATGGCAGCGAGCAGCCAGCCCTCACACTACCCCAAGACATCAAGAAAACCTACCTAGCTAGCCCTAGCTTCTCCCTCTCCTCTAGCCTTCCTTGATGGTCACCCATTCTTGGTCAAGAAGGAAGCCAGCGTCCCAGCCTCCGAGGCCGCGCCAAGGAGACTTCCTGGAACCCCTTTCCCCGAGGTGCATGGTCCCGAGGAGAGCCCTGCCCCGCAAGAGCCTCTCCCGTGCTCGCCAAGAACATGGTCACCCCGCACTAGCCATGCCTGCGCGTTCCCAACCATCGTCGCTGCTCCAGCAAAGACCTATGTCGTAGGCCTGCAAGGCACCGTGCATAGACCCCAGCGCAATGATCGACTCCCTCCCGCATGCTCTCTCCTTCCATCCGCGCGTATCGAACACCTGCGTCCTGTCTAAAACGTCGCCTCACCGTGACCTATATGGCACGCTCCTCTTCCTCTCGTCAGTCGCACTGTGCTTGCCTCTCGAGCCCCTTGCATGATGACACCGCCCAGTCCACCCAATCGCCCGCGCTCACGCGACCCGACCTCGTGCACCATGTCCACCATGAGCACGCCTCGGCTATAAAAGCCGGCCGAGTGACCCCAGCCTCAACCTTCGCCCGATTCCACTCTCCTTTCCCCTCACTCCACCCTTCTCACCATGCCAGACCTCACAAAGAAACGCAGAGAGGCAGCTCTGGCCGCTGCTCACCCGAGGAGGACCGCCACCATGGTTGCTGGGAAGATGGCGGGCGCAGCCGAGCTCGCCCTCGACGTTCTCTTCCCTCTCTCTCTGCCCCCTGCTGCTCACCGTCTTTGAGTCGTCCTAACCCGCCGTTTTGCATCGCCTAGAGTCGCCGGAGGCCGCTGGGCCGAAAGCTGCTGCGAGGAGGTTATCGCCGGGAGAAGCTACCGAGGGCGAAGGGGACGTCGCGAAGCCGCCCTAGACGCGCCGCGACCCGCCACCGCCCGCCCCGACCTCGCCGTCGCCCTTCGCTGCTACAGGTGAGCCCCTGGACCGGCCCCGTCTCCTCTCTGTCCGCCCGCTCGCGTAAAGGTCGGGAGGAAGACGAGGATCCTCCCGATCCGATCGTGTGCGTGCATGGCACTTGCCACGCTGGCCCATGCAGCCTGGCCCGCCTGCCCCCCCTCCTCCTTCGATTTTTTATTTTTTTTTCTTTTCTTTTATTTTCCCAACCGCCACCTGGAAAAAGCACCTGGGCCGGCCCAAATTTCAAAACCCGCACGGCCCAGAAATTCCCGCCCGTTTATTTGATTCGAATTTTTCCTGTTAAATGTAGTAAAAACCAGAGAACTTCAAACGTTAATAACTCAAGTTATACAAACCCAAAACGAGTGAAACAAATTGCATTAGTTCAAAAATTCAATTATCTTTCCAATTCCACTGGTCCCAGATTTTTAGGATTTTTGTACGATTTTTAGTGTATTTAACATGAACACTATATTCTGATTAGTTTTTGTACTCCCAAATTTTGGAAAAATAATATTTTTGACTGATTCCAATTGTGATGATCTTGTTTTAATGTTGTCCATCTCAGAAAAATACTATGGGTCCCTGTAAGAAATAATTCTGGTTCGTTTGTAAAAATAGTGTGTCACATGAAATGTTGTTCATTAAAAATTTGTTGTTATTTAATTTCCACCCCAACCCTTTTTCCTCATCAATTTGGCCAAATCATGTTTTCACTTTAATACAACATATACCCCTGCATGCTTTGTCATACTTTTTTTTAAAACTTGATTCTTGAGTATGTGTTAATTGTGTATCACATGATTTGATAAACCAAAATCTTTTTGTTTATTAAACCCTTTAAACACCACTTTTACTTAAAAACTGCCATATTGTGTTTTAAAACTACAAAACAAGTACCCCTGCATGCTTAGACTTGTTTCATTTAAAACATTGCTTGTAAGTTTGAAATATGGTGTTGATTGTATGTTGCGTGTTCTTTTATTTTACGACGCTAGATTCGAGCGATGTTGGAGTTGGAGAGGAAGGATTTGAAGGATTTGAAGAAGTCCAGGGACAAATAAGCCAAGGCAAGCCATCTTTTGATCTCTGATTGTTGAATTACATATTGTGGTTACTTTGTTGTTAATCGTGTCTCTCGATCTATGTTGTGTGGTATCTACTTAAGTTGATGGAGCATGTTCACCGTGAGCATGTTGATTATCTTTGACACCCATCTACATTTTCCCCTTTTTGGAAATGGTGATCATAACCATTATCTTGGTGTACCCTCTAAGTGTGATGGTATGCCGACCTACCTTGAGTGTGTCGACCTCTTGACATCCTTCTTGCACCCCTTAGAGGTATGATGGTTAGCATCATTCCCTCTTGTTGATGCTATACATACTTACTCCCAAGTATGTTGAACCTCTTGTTGATGCTATGGATACTTACTCTCAAGTATGTTGAACCCCTTGTTGTTGTTATGCATGCTTACCCTGAGCATGTATGCCCCCCTATGACCACCTATTTTACCATCTTCTTAGTGGTATGATGATCAACATCATGACCCTTAGTCGAATCCTCCTACTTATGTTGTCCCCATGCGTGCTTATCCTAAGCATGTATGATCCCCTTGACACCTCAATTATCATCTCCTTAGAGGTATGACGGCTAGCATCATGCCATTGTATCTTAGCTCCTACATAAAACTTTAGGTTGGGAACCCCTCAAGGTTTACCTTGTTGTAAATGTTTATGAAAACCTTGGGTGAGGCAATCTTACCCAAGCGTATGGTTTATGAAAGGAAAGGATCTTGACAAAGATGGTTGGAAAGAGGAAGGTGTGTGTGACTTGGGTTTTTGAGAAAAACGACACATGGTTCTTTGTATTCGCCGGAACAACTAAACGAGCGCAACCATAGCTACTCCAACGTGGGCACGGGGCTTAACTTGACATTTGTTCTTCTTAGCATGAGGCACCGCACAACTCTACAAGGGTACTGGTTACTCCCGAGTCCGGGTTGTCATGGTTGGGACAATAGTATAACGGGAGGCCTTCGGGGCTGACCCGTCCGGAAGACACTATGGGTCTCCCGGCTTGGCGGTGGAGCCACGCTCTAGAGGAGGTGAGCTGCCACGGTGCCGGGAGGTACATACTCCATAGGGTAGGACCTCGTGTTAAGTCGAATGGGCGAAAGGTTATGTCTGGGTATCCGTCGTGGCATATGTCGTTATGCGGGGATGATGCCCACACGATAGGTATCTGGATAGTTGTGGTGAAAGTGTGCAAACTCTGCAGAGTCAAAACTATTCGAATAGCCGCGTCCGCGGTCATGGACGGTTGGGATGGCCGTTACGGAGCCGTGTCGAGTTTTGTTTTATAAAATGCTTTACAAAGGAAGGGAATGTGTTGGATGTACCGGAAGGGTACTGGAAAGGCTTGTGTCGACCATATGGAGATGGTCGAGGAAAATGAAACAAAATTGGGTGACCCCTCCTAGTGTTTCATGTAGAGAGACTCTTCTTCAATAAAGATATATAGATGTCATAGTCTATCTTTTGAAGTATCTTCTTTAACAAAGATATAGAGATGTCATAGGATTTCCTTAGTGTCCCCATCAACTGTGATGTCGGGATGCTATATCCACAAGAGAAACTATTCTCTTCTTCATGCTATATCCACAAGAGAAACTATTCTCTTCTTCATGCTATATCCACAAGAGAAACTGATTCTCTTTCACATGCTATATCCACAAGAGAAACTATCCTTCCTCTCTTGTCTCTTTTAGTTAGCATTGTTAGCACCTTTCTTGATGGTTTGCGAGTACAATTCCAAATGTACTCACGGCTTTGTCCCTGGCTATTTACTTGGCCAGACTTGGAGGAATTCGACAAATGAAGAAGGATTGGACGACGTCTATCCGAGCTAGGAACGTTCTCCCAGTCAGTTGCCTGTAGGGTTAAGGCAGATGACTCGGGCTCTACGCTGCTGATGTGATTCCGCTACTCTGATGATTTAGTTAGGCCCCCTTCAAGGCTATTATGTAAAGATTGGTCATGTGACCTTGTTGTAATTTTCTTATTCTGTTTTGTAATGGATGATGTAACTATGATATCAGTTCGGTTATGTATTCACGACGCACTGATCATGGGATCGTGAACTGTATACATAACGGGAATTTCGGACAGCTAGTCCGGGTTCCCCACAGAGATGGTATCAGAGCCATCCTGACTGTAGGAGACCTTAGTTAGCATGGACGTTAGTTAGGAAACAATTACTTGGGCTAAACTATTTGCAAAGCAAATTTTTTTCCTTTAATAGACGGAAGAATAGCTTCCAATTTTTCTCATCCCTTCAAAATTTCTGATCCTTATCTCACTCTCTGATTTCCAAACTCGTTGAAAAGATTCTTACTCTATTGTCTCATCCACTTCATGATACGGGGTCCTCCGATCTAGAGCCAACCTTCTCCGATCTAAACCGATCTAGATGCGATCGATCAACAAAACCTCGCTGTGAGCAACCCAGAAATCTGATACCACATGATACGGTGGATCCAAGCCAATCCACCTAAGTTGATGCCCGATCTTTCACAGCGAGAACCTGGGGTAGAGAATCCTCCCAACAACGCGATGAACGCAGCCTGGAGAAGAGGGAACGAATCCGACGAAGCAACGGATCGATGAACGATACGCCTCAAACCAAGAGCTAGATAATCCTTGATGAACACAAGAACCTTCGCAGCGGATAATAGTATAGATAAACGGCAGCGCCGTACCCCCGGAGGGATGATACACGTGAACACACGCAATGGGGAAAACCCTAATCTTTAGTCTAAACTTGTCCCTCTAAACCCTAGCCGTGCCTCCACCTTATATGAGGGATGGAGTGGCCGGCCAGCCCCTAGTGGGCCTCTCTACCTTGGTTTGGACATGCCCAAACCAAACTGACTCAATTTATTAAAAACCCTAATTGGCCCACATATGACCATTACATAAACTAGGATAAATAAGCTGGTGGAGTCCTGAATCGGGGCTCCACATAGGCCTCCGTGCCCATATCACTTCAAACCTACATACTGGACGATGTCCCCGACTCAGACCCGATGACTCTAACTCAAAGATGGATCAATCTCTCAGGAAGACTCTTGTACATCCAACAACGGCTATTGAAGATTGGAGGCCGACTTAGTGTGCACATAAAGGGATAATTAGATCATGTCTTTGGTTGTCACCAAAGTCTGTCAAAGAGCTGACCTTGTTCCTCCATGGACTTGCACGTTTTGCAGTCGTCTAGGATCAAGTCCTCAGTTCTTGACTAGTAATTTTTAGGCCAGCCACCAGAAGTTGTCGACTTTGGGAGTACCTCAATAGCTACCCCTCCGAAGACCTCATGTTCCCGGGATGTTGAGCAAGAAGTTCTACGGAGTTTTCGCCTCCACTTCAACATCGACGACTCAACACCAGGCCGCGTCACCACCAACTGCTTCGATAATCCTTGTTGAAGTCGTTGTCAGTCAGATGAAGACATCAACTTATTTGACCAGCCCCAAACCTATAGGATGGATAGGACAAACTCAATCGCTTCGATTGAGCTACCCCTCGTATTAGGTATCCCTAGATGCTTAGAGTGCCTTGTTTGGTGTGCTGATTGCTTGTAGTTCCCTAGTGTGCTGCCTTGAGTATCTTTTATTTACTTGTTGTTATGTGTTTCTAGTCTTTCGGCCTGAAAAATACTCTTAGTGTGATAACCCAGCGTAGGAAGCCTCCCTAAGATGTTTCACCCTCACCTACCTTGCCGATGTATTGCTAACTGCTAGTTAGTTGGATAGGTTAACGAAAGACTCTAACTCTAAACCCGTTAACAGTTGTTTTTCAACCGTCAAAAAAAAAAACTAACCTAAACCCCCATGTACGCTAACAACCTTCAAGATCAGCTGAAGCATCTCTACTAAGCCGAGAAGACAGAAGACCCTACCTTCAAGAGTGACTGCACCTCTGCAAGAAGACATGCATACTAACTTTGTCTAACCTTGGAGTATAATCGCGCTAACCTCGAGGATATCTTTTTGAAACCACCCTATAACACACCGTCTAACAAACTGAGAGAACAATAGCGTCAGACCCAAGTTACATCACATGGTTCATCTCGTTCCTCATCAAGTGAAGCTCATGAAGATACCTCAAGACTCAAGATTAGGTGTATTTTACCTCGCTCACTTCTTAAGTGGTATAAGTCAACACCGACCCTCAACTCCGAAGATTGTCTTCGACGGCCTTCGTTGTCGCTTCATATGGAGACCAACCAGGCGTTTCATCGACTTACTAACTTACCGCGCATTATATGGTCTAATAAACACCGTGAGTGCCTCTTGAAGTCGTGGACTACACATCGTCTCCTGAAGATTCTTCAACTGAATACGGAAGATCGACGACTTCTTCAGAAGCCCAGACAGGACTACAAGGCAGAAGCTCTGAGTTTTTCCGAAAACCGATGAAAAATCCTAAGGGTGGAAGACTTCGTCTTCCACTAAAATATTAAGTTAACTCTAAAAAGTTTCAACCCTACTAAAGCACCGTTGGGGTGCACTAACTTTTCTAAAATCTTGGACTATGCTAGGATCGTTAAGAAGCTACAGATCTAACATCTGCGTGGAGCAGACAACTTCTTCTCGAAGCTTGCCCTCAGAAGAAAATCTACCGTGTCTCTCAGAAGCTGAAGTTGCAATCTTCTCAACAACGGCACATCTACAGAAGGATGGAGTCTAACTTTAGTAAACTTTACAACCCCTCTAGTTCTACGCTTAGTAATCTCGGGACGAGATTATTTTAAGGGTGGAAGATCTGTCACACCCCAACTTTTGCAACCTTGTATAAGTGTCCAGAGTGCAAAAATTAGGGAGAACAATTTTTTTTTCTAAAGACTAACTAAGATGAATTGCTTGTTCTGTTTATAGATGAATTGCCTTGATCTGCTTATTGATATGAATTGCTTGCTTTTCTTGTAGATGAATTAGCCCTCGTCTGTTGGTTGAGTTAAATTGTCTTGAGTTACTCCACCACATAAACCTCCTAGGTGAAAACCAACTAGCATCGCATTAACTAAAACCTTCCCATCTATGGAACCCTGAATGCACCTATCTTGGGATCATCTCGGTAATACACTTTAGCTCACCCTATCTTCCATTCTAGTTTGGATATCATCCACTCCTTAATATATCCTTCTCCCTTATCTCAGTCACAAAACCCTAGGACCTCACAAATTTGGCTAAGTCCTAAAACTGTTATCGGGTCCCATTCTGGAACCCCTGGATTAAGCTACCTCTTGCCATCTAAGCCAATGCACCTGGTCCTAAATCTACCTTGCCATGGGCACTTCCCAACCATGTCCTTGCCTTGAACCAAATCCCTCTTATACTCTTTTATCCTTGTCGGTTTTGAGGCCAAGTCAAAAATCTGTTTTTGGCAGTGCTTAAAATGTTCAAACTTTGGCAGCTTGATATCTAAGAACCCACAACTGTTATTGGTGACCTCAATGCATGGATCTCATCTATGCAGCACCCCTTACAACTTCCACGTCTTGCATGTACCTTAACGCCTTTGCACCCTATATTTTTCACTTGATCTTACACCCTTCTCACTGTTTCAGCACTAGATCACTTCTCCTTCTTTTACCTCTCGTTTTTATCCATGTTCAATCTCCACAAAACCAAGAGGGAAGATTATAGCTACATTATGTAGCCACCCTCTACCCTTGAGATCACTTCTCCCAAAATATTTTATTTACCAAAAATCCTCTTTACGATTCTTCCCTAATTTTCACCATAAAGCCACTTCTAGTTTTATCAAAGCTTTTCAATTTACTTTCTCGAAGAAAATGGGAGATGTGTGTGGTATTCTATATCACCTTATTTCCACCCAAAAATAATCCCTATTTATTTAATCTCTTGTTTCTATTTAAGAAAATCTACCTTGTTTAATAAAGTGAGTAGAGTTTTTTTTTTGAAGACCTATTTTCTGTCTAGCTCCTCTTTATATTTCAACTCCTTTTTAAATTAAATTCCTTCCCAATTGTCCCTAGACAATTGAGATACCTTGCAAACGAATCTCTAATTAAAATGGCACCTCCTATGCATCCATCACACCCCTTTTATCTACCTCCTACCATCACTAGTTTTTGAGAGCACAACTATGTGAATGAATTTTGTTCATCAAGCGTTTTCATCTCTTTCTCAATCTCTTCCTTTAATTTTTTTTTTTCTTTTTTCTTTTCTAACCATATCAACGATTTATTTGGGACATGGCCATCAACTTCAACTCTACCTATCCACCCCTCTTGACCCGTTCTAGCAATATGCATGTCATCTAGGAAATGCAAAAAGTGGCCGGCCATGCCTATGCTTTATTACTTATGACCACATCCCTCCATCCATATCTATCTTTGATTAGCTAAATCTTCACCCATGCATCCCTGATCCCTCCTGCTATCCTCCCTCCCTCTAGTAAACTTGCAGCATCACGTTGGAAAGAGAGGGAGAGGGAAGACCCCGAGGCAATTATGCCATGATTGAGCATGCTTATGGCAAGATCTTGAGGAGATCCTTGCTTGCAGCCTATCACTCCTCCCTCCACTCTATGGCAGCGAGCAGCCAGCCCTCACACTACCCCAAGACATCAAGAAAACCTACCTAGCTAGCCCTAGCTTCTCCCTCTCCTCTAGCCTTCCTTGATGGTCACCCATTCTTGGTCAAGAAGGAAGCCAGCGTCCCAGCCTCCGAGGCCGCGCCAAGGAGACTTCCTGGAACCCCTTTCCCCGAGGTGCATGGTCCCGAGGAGAGCCCTGCCCCGCAAGAGCCTCTCCCGTGCTCGCCAAGAACATGGTCACCCCGCACTGGCCATGCCTGCGCGTTCCCAACCATCGTCGCTGCTCCAGCAAAGACCTATGTCGTAGGCCTGCAAGGCACCGTGCATAGACCCTAGCGCAATGATCGACTCCCTCCCGCATGCTCTCTCCTTCCATCCGCGTGTATCGAACACCTGCGTCCTGTCTAAAACGTCGCCTCACCGTGACCTATATGGCACGCTCCTCTTCCTCTCGTCAGTCGCACTGTGCTTGCCTCTCGAGCCCCTTGCATGATGACACCGCCCAGTCCACCCAATCGCCCGCGCTCACGCGACCCGACCTCGTGCACCATGTCCACCATGAGCACGCCTCGGCTATAAAAGCCGGCCGAGCGACCCCAGCCTCAACCTTCGCCCGATTCCACTCTCCTTTCCCCTCACTCCACCCTTCTCACCATGCCAGACCTCACAAAGAAACGCAGAGAGGCGCTCGGCCGCCGCTCACCCGAGGAGGACCGCCACCATGGTTGCTGGGAAGATGGCGGGCGCAGCCGAGCTCGCCCTCGACGTTCTCTTCCCTCTCTCTCTGCCCCCTGCTGCTCACCGTCTTTGAGTCGTCCTAACCCGCCTTTTTGCATCGCCTAGAGTCGCCGGAGGCCGCTGGGCCGAAAGCTGCTGCGAGGAGGTTATCGCCGGGAGAAGCTACCGAGGGCGAAGGGGACGTCGCGAAGCCGCCCTGGACGCGCCGCGACCCGCCACCGCCCGCCCCGACCTCGCCGTCGCCCTTCGCTGCTACAGCTGAGCCCCTGGACCGGCCCCGTCTCCTCTCTGTCCGCCCGCTCGCGTAAAGGTTGGGAGGAAGACGAGGATCCTCCCGATCCGATCGTGTGCGTGCATGGCACTTGCCACGCTGGACCATGCAGCCTGGCCCGCCTGCCCCCCCCCTCCTCCTTCTATTTTTTATTTTCTTTTCTTTTCTTTTCTTTTCCCAACCGCCACCTGGAAAAAGCACCTGGGCCAGCCCAAATTTCAAAACCCGCACGGCCCAGAAATTCCCGCCCGTTTATTTGATTCGAATTTTTCCTGTTAAATGTAGTAAAAACCAGAGAACTTCAAACGTTAATAACTCAAGTTATACAAACCCAAAACGAGTGAAACAAATTGCATTAGTTCAAAAATTCAATTATCTTTCCAATTCCACTGGTCCCAGATTTTTAGGATTTTTGTACGATTTTTAGTGTATTTAACATGAACACTATATTCTGATTAGTTTTTGTACTCCCAAATTTTGGAAAAATAATATTTTTGACTGATTCCAATTGTGATGATCTTTTTTTAATGTTGTCCATCTCAGAAAAATACTATGGGTCCCTGTAAGAAATAATTCTGGTTCGTTTGTAAAAATAGTGTGTCACATGAAATGTTGTTCATTAAAAATTTGTTGTTATTTAATTTCCACCCCAACCCTTTTTCCTCATCAATTTGGCCAAATCATGTTTTCACTTTAATACAACATATACCCCTGCATGCTTTGTCATACTTTTTTTTAAAACTTGATTCTTGAGTATGTGTTAATTGTGTATCACATGATTTGATAAACCAAAATCTTTTTGTTTATTAAACCCTTTAAACACCACTTTTACTTAAAAACTGCCATATTGTGTTTTAAACCTACAAAACAAGTACCCCTGCATGCTTAGACTTGTTTCATTTAAAACATTGCTTGTAAGTTTGAAATATGGTGTTGATTGTATGTTGCGTGTTCTTTTATTTTACGACGCTAGATTCGAGCGATGTTGGAGTTGGAGAGGAAGGATTTGAAGGATTTGAAGAAGTCCAGTGGACAAATAAGCCAAGGCAAGCCATCTTTTGATCTCTCGATTGTTGAATTACATATTGTGGTTACTTTGTTGTTAATCGTGTCTCTCGATCTATGTTGTGTGGTATCTACTTAAGTTGATGGAGCATGTTCACCGTGAGTATGTTGATTATCTTTGACACCCATCTACATTTTCCCCTTTTTGGAAATGGTGATCATAACCATTATCTTGGTGTACCCTCTAAGTGTGATGGTATGCCCACCTACCTTGAGTGTGTCGACCTCTTGACATCCTTCTTGCACCCCTTAGAGGTATGATGGTTAGCATCATTCTCTCTTGTTGATGCTATACATACTTACTCCCAAGTATGTTGAACCTCTTGTTGTGATAGGGCAAAGGTGTCCGATCTTTCGATGAGACGAGGATAATTCGATTTGTTGGTGGAGTTCGTGCTTGACGATCCGACTACACGTGCAAAGCTCGTGCGCCAATGCAATCGCTAGGACAATCTCCGGGAGTTACTGATCTTGCGGAAGCACGATCAGCCTGACCAGCAAGGGTCTTAATTCCTACCTGAAATCGAGAACAAGTAAGAACTAAAGATGCAATCAGAATATTGCGGATATAGATGAAAGCTTGATTGATAATGGTGGGATTCCGAATAGTCGGTCTTGTTCTGGCGTTGGCCTCAAAAGAAGAACACGTAGTTGCAAGCAATGGCTAACTTTTAATCTAATCAAAATCCAAGTTCTAATGACGGCTAGAGAGGGATATATATGGGGGAAGTGAAGGGATTTTCGTCCAACCAGCTAGGGTTGGCCAAAAACACCCCTAAATGGGCCTTCCTCCACTTATATGGCCTCTTAAAATCCCCTAAAATACCTAATCCGAAAATACATGGGTCTGGCCCATTAAATAAGGTGACGCAACACCATAAATAACTCTTTGGACGAATTTTATGATGGAGTAACTTGTATAATTCATCCAAGCATCATTGCTTCACTATGGTGGCTTCAATGTTCCGAAATCCTCGCTTGCAACGCCATCCCGAATCCTTGCAGTGTCTGCTTGTCATCTCCATGCACGTTCCTAATCCAATGCTTGGCGTCCATGCTAGACCCATTCCTAAATAATATAAATACATTTGATTTAGGCAACATCATATTCTCATATATATCAGGAAGGATTCCTAGTAACGAATGTACCTGAGATGTGGTTGTAGGAGTATTGGTTGTATCTATCATAGAGATGTCCTCATCATCCTCCCCTACTTGAATTGAAGTCGTCCTCGACGTAGTATCATATTTTTCACCAAGATATGCCTTCAAATCGGAGGTAATCATGTCCTCATCATCCTCCCTTTCTTGAAAGAAAAGCCGTCCTCGGCGATGTTTATTCTGTAAACATGCTAACAAAAGAGACAAGGTATATGCATGGTATATGTATATTTCATCCGTTTTAACAGCTCTCTCATGTTTCCCATTTAATTTTGTACATATACCAGTATTGTAGTAGCGTAGAAACTCATTAGTTCCCATTAAAGATTTATCACATCTCAGTTTGCAGATATAAGTGAAGCACATATTAACTCCTTTAAAATTATAATGCTCATCATTAAACCATCCCAAAGTTGGTAAACCAAAATGTAAGGTCTCAAATTTACTAGCTACGCCATGTGGATTTAAACAATTTTGCAACAAGTTATTTGGCATAGAATAAATACCAACATTGGAGGTCATATAAAAATGAGAAAGCATATATACAAATTCAGTTTTATTGGAACTATAAGAATCATCACACATGATGCAAATCCTATGTACCATAAAAACATTGGTGCTGACATACTCCCCAATCAAACTAAAAGTAACATCGGGGGCGTAGACACTCTTTAAACAAGGAAGTTCATCAATTTTATGTCTAGCATGTGGCAAAGATATAGGTGGATCCATCACAACAGAAAACAAAGAATTAGCATGAGAAATCCTAGCCAACACTTCATTGTTCATAACCAGTTTTATATGATCCATACAAGATTCAAAAATTATTTCACATGGTCCATTCTTAGTGTCAATTATCTCAACGGCCTCACTCATATCAAAACAGGATTTAGATTCAGAAATAGGTGCACGCAAATCAGCATCTATGTCCATTGATTGAGCACATAAGACATTCAAACCCATAGAACAATCCTCTAATATATGTGGTTTGGCCAAAACATTTTCTATCTCAACACATGACATATTTAAGTTAACATTGCATTCATCAATCTCATGTGGAGGGATAAAAGCAGTACCTTTACTTTTACCTTGTGAATCCGACTCAAAATATGTCGGCAGCGACGGGTCACAAACGTGAGGATGTGCGATCCGCACAATAATATTCATGCGCGGGACATTGGAGGAAACAACCGGTGCTAGTGTGCATGAACCGAAGGGGTCGTAATGGTCCAACGCTTTCACCTGTATGTGTTTCTCAAAAGAACATGCACGAACATACATACCAACAATAGAGCGAGGAATATATTTAAACATAGCCTTTATATCAGGGTTCAAGCCATTAAAAAACATGTTTCTAGTATTTTCCTCAAATTCTTTTATATCGCAACGGTACATGTAAAATTTAAATTCCTGATAATAAACATGCACAGTGTTACTACCTTGTTCTAACCGTCTAAGTTTGCGGATCATTTCACGTTGATGAAAAAGAGGCACAAATTTATGTCGCAAAGCAGATTTTAAATCTCCCCAAGTGGTAGGTTTATTATCAATATTTTCTTTATAAGTCATATCCCACCAAATGGAAGCAAGACCCGTAAAAACTCTAGCAGCAGTTCTTACTTTCTCATGTTCAGTAAAATCATGGCATCCAAAAATATGGTCGACCTCAAACTCCCAATCAAAATAAGCATCAGTATTATATCTACCCTCATAAACTGGTAAAGAAATAACCTTATCATGATCTCCTGTAAATGGTCGCACATGCATCTCCGTAGTCTTCATGGTACTCGGGTCGATGCTTTTTTTTTCTCTTCTTTTTTTTTTACACTTTTTTTTTCCTTTTTTTTTTCGTGCCGATCCTTGGCTTGCAGAAAACGAAGATCCCAACAAAATGGAATCCAAAACTGAAACTTCCCCACGGGTCAACTGTCCACAACAAGTACGACAGGGATTTTATTGAAACTTGAACAAGATCGTGGCATATACAAACTTTCCAAACCGGACAACCAAAGATTAACTGTTTCCGTGAGATTCGAACCAAACTGGATCTTGCTTTGCTGTCTATGTGGATCAAAAGAGCCAAGTTGATCTGCTATGATTATGAGATGGTGAATGAAGGCGGCACAAAAGGATGAACAAAAGAAAAGCGGGCGCTGTAGTGGATGATCAAGGAATAAAAGTGGATGGAGGGCGGCAGAAGATGACTGGATGAACACAAAGGAACAAGGATGTGGCGAGACGTGTATAGAACTCGAAACTCTAAAAATCTAGACACTAAAACCAGCAACTCGACATACGATGCAACAAAAATTCAACAAAACAAAAACAAAGTGGTGATAGCGAAAAGGCTAAGACTGGTTTTAGGCGAAGATAAACTAATCTAACTTCTTTTTGTGGGGCTTTTTCTGGGTTATAGGTAAAAACAGATCTACGCTAGGAAAACTGTAAATCTCACCGAGCAACCTGAAATCTGATACCACTTGATAGGGCAAAGGTGTCCGATCTTTCGATGAGATGAGGATAATTCGATTTGTTGGTGGAGTTCGTGCTTGACGATCCGACTACACGTGCAAAGCTCGTGCGCCAATGCAATCGCTAGGACAATCTCCGGGAGTTACTGATCTTGCGGAAGCACGATCAGCCTGACCAGACAAGGGTCTTAATTCCTACCTGAAATCGAGAACAAGTAAGAACTAAAGATGCAATCAGAATATTGCGGATATAGATGAAAGCTTGATTGATAATGGTGGGATTCCGAATAGTCGGTCTTGTTCTGGGCGTTGGCCTCAAAAGAAAAACACGTAGTTGCAGCAATTGGCTAACTTTTAATCTAATCAAAATCCAAGTTCTAATGACGGCTAGAGAGGGATATATATGGGGGAAGTGAAGGGATTTTCGTCCAACCAGCTAGGGTTGGCCAAAAACACCCCTAAATGGGCCTTCCTCCACTTATATGGCCTCTTAAAATCCCCTAAAATACCTAATCCGAAAATACATGGGTCTGGCCCATTAAATAAGGTGACGCAGCACCATAAATAACTCTTTGGACGAATTTTATGATGGAGTAACTTGTATAATTCATCCAAGCATCATTGCTTCACTATGGTGGCTTCAATGTTCTGAAATCCTCGCTTGCAACGCCATCCTGAATCCTTGCAGGTCTGCTGTCATCTCCATGCACGTTCCTAATCCAATGCTTGGCGTCCATGCTAGACCCATTCCTAAATAATATAAATACATTTGATTTAGGCAGCATCATATTCTCATATATATCAGGAAGGATTCCTAGTAACGAATGTACCTGAGATGTGGTTGTAGGAGTATTGGTTGTATCTATCATAGAGATGTCCTCATCATGTTGATGCTATGCATACTTACTCTCAAGTATGTTGAACCCCTTGTTGTTGTTATGCATGCTTAACCTGAGCATGTATGCCCCCTATGACCACCTATTTTACCATCTTCTTAGTGGTATGATGATCAACATCATGACCCTTAGTCGAATCCTCCTACTTATGTTGTCCCCATGCGTGCTTATCCTAAGCATGTATGATCCCCTTGACACCTCAATTATCATCTCCTTAGAGGTATGACGGCTAGCATCATGCCATTGTATCTTAGCTCCTACATAAAACTTTAGGTTGGGAACCCCTCAAGGTTTACCTTGTTGTAAATGTTTATGAAAACCTTGGGTGAGGCAATCTTACCCAAGCGTATGGTTTATGAAAGGAAAGGATCTTGACAAAGATGGTTGGAAAGAGGAAGGTGTGTGTGACTTGGGTTTTTGAGAAAAACGACACATGGTTCTTTGTATTCGCCCGGAACAACTAAACAGCGCAACCATAGCTACTCCAACGTGGGCACGGGGCTTAAATTGACGTTTGTTCTTCTTAGCATGAGGCACCGCACAACTATACAAGGGTACGGTTACCCCCGAGTCCGGGTTGTCATGGTTGGGACAATAGTATAACGGGAGGCCTTCGGGGCTGACCCGTCCGGAAGACACTATGGGTCTCCTGGCTTGGCGGTGGAGCCACGCTCTAGAGGAGGTGAGCTGCCACGGTGCCGGGGAGGTACATACTCCATAGGGTAGGACCTCGTGTTAAGTCGAATGGGCGAAAGGTTATATCCAGGTATCCGTCGTGGCATATGTCGTTATGCGGGGATGATGCCCACACGATAGGTATCCGGATAGTTGTGGTGAAAGTGTGCAAACTCTGCAGAGTCAAAACTATTCGAATAGCCGCGTCCGCGGTCATGGACGGTTGGGATGGCCGTTACGTGAGCCGTGTCGAGTTTTGTTTTATAAAATGCTTTACAAAGGAAGGGAATGTGTTGGATGTACCGGAAGGGTACGGAAAGGCTTGTGTCGACCATATGGAGATGGTCGAGGAAAATGAAACAAAATTGGGTGACCCCTCCTAGTGTTTCATGTAGAGAGACTCTTCTTCAATAAAGATATATAGATGTCATAGTCTATCTTTTGAAGTATCTTCTTTAACAAAGATATAGAGATGTCATAGGATTTCCTTAGTGTCCCCATCAACTGTGATGTCGGGATGCTATATCCACAAGAGAAACTATTCTCTTCTTCATGCTATATCCACAAGAGAAACTATTCTCTTCTTCATGCTATATCCACAAGAGAAACTGATTCTCTTTCACATGCTATATCCACAAGAGAAACTATCCTTCCTCTCTTGTCTCTTTTAGTTAGCATTGTTAGCACCTTTCTTGATGGTTTGCGAGTACAATTCCAAATGTACTCACGGCTTTGTCCACTGGCTATTTACTTGGCCAGACTTGGAGGAATTCGACAAATGAAGAAGGATTGGACGACGTCTATGCGAGCTAGGAACGTTCTCCCGGCCGACTGCTCGTAGGGTTAAGGCGGCATGACTCGGGCTCTACGCTGCTGATGTGATTCCGCTACTCTGATGATTTAGTTAGGCCCCCTTCAAGGCTATTATGTAAAGATTGGTCATGTGACCTTGTTGTAATTTTCTTATTCCGTTTTGTAATGGATGATGTAACTATGATATCAGTTCGGTTATGTATTCACGACGCACTGATCATGGGATCGTGAACTGTATACATAACGGGAATTTCGGACAGCTAGTCCGGGGTCCCCACAGAGCTAGAGGATGGTTGGGAGCCCATCATTAAGATGAAGGTCAATGACTTTGATTGTAATTCTTTATGTGATCTTGGTGCAAGTATTTCCTTTATGCCTAAGAAAATCTATAATATGCTTGATTTGCCACCATTGAAGAATTGTTATTTGGATGTTAATCTTGTTGATAATGCTATAAAGAAACCTTTGGGGAGAGTTGATAATGTTCGCATTACCGTTAACAATAACCTTGTCCCCGTTGATTTTGTTGTCTTGGATATTGAATGCAATGCATCTTGTCGCATTATATTGGGAAGACCTTTTCTTCGAACTGTTGGAGCCACCATTGATATGAAGGAAGGTAATATTAAATATCAATTTCCTCTCAAGAAAGGTATGGAACACTTCCCTAGAAAGAGAATGAAGTTACCTTTTGATTCTATTATTAGAACAAGTTATGATGTTGATACTTCGTCTCTCTATAACACTTGATATACACTTTCTGCGCCTAGCTGAAAGGCGTTAAAGAAAAGCGCTTATGGGAGACAACCCATGTTTTTACTACAGTATTTTTGTTTTATATTTGAGTCTTGGAAGTTGTTTACTACTGTAGCAACCTCTCCTTATCTTAGTTTTGTGCATTGTTGTGCCAAGTAAAGTCGTTGATAGTAAGGTTCATACTAGATTTGGATTACTCGCATAGTAATAGCATTTCTTTGTCGTCACGAATTTCGACCTGCCTCTCTGTAGGTAGCTCAGAAAAATATGCCAATTTACGTGCGTGATCCTCAAATATGTACGCAACTTTCATTCAATTTGGGAATTTTCATTTGAGCAAGTCTGGTGCCTCGATAAAATCCATCTTTACGGACTGTTCGTTTTGACAGATTCTCGCCTTTTATTTCGCATTGCCTCTTTTGCTATGATGGATGAATTTCTTTGTTCCATTAATGTCCAAGTAGCTTTATGCAATGTTCAGAAGTGTTAAGAATGATTGTGTCACCTCTGAACATGTTAATTTTTATTGTGCACTAACCCTCTAATGAGTTGTTTCGAGTTTGGTGTGGAGGAAGTTTTCAAGGATCAAGAGAGGAGGATGATACAATATGATCAAGGAGAGTGAAAGCTCTAAGCTTGGGGATGCCCCGTGGTTCACCCCGCATATTTTAAGAAGACTCAAGCGTCTAAGCTTGGGGATGCCCAAGGCATCCCCTTCTTCATCGACAACATTATCAGGTTCCTCCCCGAAACTATATTTTTATTCCATCACATCTTATGTGCTTTGCTTGGAGCGTCGGTTTATTTTTGTTTTTGTTTTTGTTTGAATAAAATGGATCCTAGCATTCATTGTGTGGGAGAGAGACACGCTCCGTCGTTGCATATGGACAAATATGTCCTTAGGCTTTACTCATAGTATGCATGGCGAAGGTTGAATCTTCTTCGTTAAATTGTTATATGGTTGGAATTGGGAAATGCTACATGTAGTAATTCTAAAATGTCTTGAATAATTTGATACTTGGCAATTGTTGTTCTCATGTTTAAGCTCTTGCATCATATACTTTGCACCCATTAATGAAGAAATACATAGAGCTTGCTAAAATTTGGTTTGCATATTTGGTCTCTCTAAAGTCTAGATAATTTCTAGTATTGAGTTTGAACAACAATGAAGACGGTGTAGAGTCTTATAATGTTTACAATATGTCTTTTATGTGAGTTTTGCTGCACTCGGTTCATCCTTGTGTTTGTTTCAAATAACCTTGCTAGCCTAAACCTTGTATCGAGAGGGAATACTTCTCATGCATCCAAAATCCTTGAGCCAACCACTATGCCATTTGTGTCCACCATACCTACCTACTACATGGTATTTCTCCGCCATTCCAAAGTAAATTGCTTGAGTGCTACCTTTAAAATTTCCATTCTTTACCTTTGCAATATATAGCTCATGGGACAAATAGCTTAAAAACTATTGTGGTATTGAATATGTACTTATGCACTTTATCTCTTATTAAGTTGCTTGTTGTGCGATAACCATGTTCCTGGGGACGCCATCAACTACTCTTTGTTGAATATCATGTGAGTTGCTATGCATGTCCGTCTTGTCTGAAGTAAGGGAGTTCTACCACTTTAATGGTTAGAGCATGCATACTGTTAGAGAAGAACATTGGGCCGCTAACTAAAGCCATGAATCATGGTGGAAGTTTCAGTTTTGGACATATATCCTCAATCTCATATGAGAACACTAATTGTTGCTACATGCTTATGCATTAAAGAGGAGTCCATTATCTGTTGTCTATGTTGTCCCGGTATGGATGTCTAAGTTGAGAATAATCAAAAGCGAGAAATCCAAAATGCGAGCTTTCTCCTTAGACCTTTGTACGAGCGGCATAGAGGTACCCCTTTGTGACACTTGGTTAAAACATGTGTATTGCGATGATCCCGGTAGTCCAAGCTAATTAGGACAAGGTGCGGGCACTATTAGTATACTATGCATGAGGCTTGCAACTTGTAAGATATTATTTACATGATACATATGCTTTATTACTACCGTTGACAAAATTGTTTCTTGTTTTCAAAATAAAAGCTCTAGCACAAATATAGCAATCGATGCTTCCTCTCGCGAAGGGCCTTTCTTTTACTTTTATGTTGAGTCAGTTCACCTATCTCTCTCCACCTCAAGAAGCAAACACTTGTGTGAACTGTGCATTGATTCCTACATACTTGCATATTGCACTTGTTATATTACTCTATGTTGACAATATCCATGAGATATACATGTTATAAGTTGAAAGCAACCGCTGAAACTTAATCTTCTTTTGTGTTGTGATGGCGTGTATTTCACACGTTCGTTGGGCAACCCCAAGAGGAAGGTATGATGCGCACAGCAGCAAGTTTTCCCTCAGAAAGAAACCAAGGTTTATCGAACCAGGAGGAGCCAAGAAGCACGTTGAAGGTTGATGGCGGCGGGATGTAGTGCGGCGCAACACCGGGGATTCCGGCGCCAACGTGGAACCCGCACAACACAACCAAAGTACTTTGCCCCAACGAAACAGTTGAGGTTGTCAATCTCACCGGCTTGTCTGTAACAAAGGATTAACCGTATTGTGTGGAAGATGATTGTTTGCGAGAAAACAGTAGAACAAGTATTGCGATGAGATTGTATTTCGATAAAGAGAATTGGACCGGGTCCACAGTTCACTAGAGGTGTCTCTCCCATAAGACGAACAAGCATGTTGGGTGAACAAATTACAGTTGGGCAATTGACAAATAAAGAGAGCATGACAATGCACATACATATCATGATGAGTATAGTGAGATTTAATTGGGCATTACGACAAAGTACATAGACCGCCATCCAACCGCATCTATGCCTAAAAAGTCCACCTTCAGAGTTATCATCCGAACTCCTCCAGTATTAAGTTGCAAGCAACGGACAATTGCATTAAGTATGGTGCGTAATGTAATCAACAACTACATCCTTAGACATAGCATCAATGTTTTATCCCTAGTGGCAACAAGACAACACAACCTTAGAACTTTCATCACTCGTCCCGGTGTCAATGCGAGCATGAACCCACTATCGAGCATAAGTACTCCCTCTTGGAGTTAAAAGTAAAAACTTGGCCAGAGCCTCTACTAGAAACGGAGAGCATGCAAGATCATAAACAACACATGTATAACTTTGATAATCAACATAACAAGTATTCTCTATTCATTGGATCCCAACAAACGCAACATATAGAATTACATATAGATGATCTTGATCATGATAGGCAGCTCACAAGATCCGACAATGATAGCACAATGGGGAGAAGACAACCATCTAGTGATGAGGACATCCCATCTCTTGATACAGCCGCTGTACCTACAGCCACACAATTACAAGGACCAATCACTCGAGCTCGTGCCAAACAACTTAACTATCAGGTACTTTCGTTTCTTGGAACTATTCCTCATATACATGAGAATATGATGCTGCCTAAATCAGATATGTTTGTTACTCTTAGGAATGATGGACCTAGCATGGATGAGGAGGACAAGCATTGGAGCATGATCACACATGGAGGAGATGGCAGCAAGCATTTGAGGATTGAAGATGACGCCACAAGTGGAGATTTCAGGACTTTGAAGCCACCATAAGAAGAGATGAAGACATGGACGAAATATAGAGTTCTCCACTTCATAATTTCGTCCATAGCATAATGTGGTGCTGCGTCACCTTTAGTTTTGGGCCAGGCCCATGTCATTTTCTGCAGAATTAAGTCAGCCACTTTTTAGAGTCCGTATTGAAGGGGGAAAGGCCTTCTAGGGTTTGGTTCGGCCACCACATGTATGGCTGGCCGAAACCCCACCTTTTCCTCCTTTAAATACCCCCATAGCCGTCACGTTTAGACTCGGATTTTGATTAGACTAAAAGTTAGCCATTGCTGCAACTCTCGTGTACTTTTTTTGAGGCCAACGCCCAGAACAAGACCGACTATTCGGAATCCCACCTTTTCAATAAAGCTTTCATCTATATCCGCAATATTCTGATTGCATTATTAGTTCTTACTTGTTCTCGATTTCAGGTAGGAATTAAGACCCTCGCTGGTCAGTCTGATCGTGCATCCGCAAGATCAGTAACTCCCGGAGATTGTCCTAGCGATTGCATTGGCGCACGAGCTTTGCACGTGTAGTCGGATCGTCAAGCACGAACTCCACCAACTAATCGATCTATCCACGTCTCATCGAAAGATCGGCCACCTTTGCCCTATCATCTAGCTACTCCTATGGACCCATAGTCCAGGGGTAGACTACTCACTCATCACTCCGGAGGCGATCATGGCGGCGTAGAGTCCTCCGGGAGAAGATTCCCCTCTCCGGCAGGGTGCCGGAGGCGATCTCCGAGATCCCCCGAGATGGGATCGGCGGCGACGGCGTCTCGCAATGTTTTCCGTATCGTGGCTCTCGGATGCGGGGGTTTCGTCACGGAGGCTATTTGTAGGCGGAAGGGCAAGTCGAGAGGCGGCACGGGGGCCCACACCACGGGGCCGCGCGGCCAAGGGGGGCCGCGCCGCCCTAGGGTTTGGCTCCCCCGTGGCCCCTCTTCGTCTCGTCTTCGGTCTTCGGAAGCTTCGTGAGAAAATAGGCCTCTGGGCTTTTATTTCGTCCAATTCCGAGAATATTTCTTTACTAGGATTTCGAAACCAAAAACAGCAGAAAACGACAGAATCGGCACTTCGGCATCTTGTTAATAGGTTAGTTCCAGAAAATGCACGAATATGACATAAAGTGTGCATAAAACATGTAGATAACATCAATAATGTGGCATGGAACACAAGAAATTATCGATACGTTGGAGACGTATCATGTTGCTTCAATACCTTTACTTTGATTTATTGCTTTATGAGTTAACTCTTATGCAAGACTTATTGATGCTTGTCTTGAAGTACTATTCATGAAAAGTCTTCGCTTTATGATTCATTTGTTTACTCATGTCATTACCATTGTTTTGATCGCTGCATTCATTACATATGCTTACAATAGTATGCTCAAGGCTATGATGGCATGTCACTCCAGAAATTATCTTTGTTATCGTTTACCTGCTCGGGACGAGCAGGAACTAAGCTTGGGGATGCTGATACGTCTCCGATGTATCGATAATTTCTTATGTTCCATGCCACATTATTGATGATATCTACATGTTTTATACACATTATATGTCGTATTTATGCATTTTCCGGCACTAACCTATTAACGAGATGCCGAAGAGCCGGCTTGTCGTTTTCGCTGTTTTTGGTTTCAGAAATCCTACAAAGGAAATATTCTCGGAATTGGACGAAATCAACGCCCAGGGTCCTATTTTTGCACGAAGCTTCCAGAAGACCGAGGGGGAAAGGAAGAGGGGCCACGAGGCGTCGACACAACAGGGCGGTGCGGCCCAGCCCTTGGCCGCGCCGGCCTGGCGTGTGGGGCCCTCGTGTGGCCCCCCGCGTTGCCCTTCCGCCTACTTAAAGCCTTCGTCGCGAAACCCCCGCATCGAGAGCCACGATACGGAAAACCTTACCGAGACGCGCCGCCGCCAATCCCATCTCGGGGGATTCTGGAGATCACCTCCGGCACCCTGCCGGAGAGGGGAATCATCTCCCGGAGGACTCTTCACCGCCATGGTTGCCTCCGGAGTGATGAGTGAGTAGTTCACCCCTGGACTATGGGTCCATAGCAGTAGCTAGATGGTCGTCTTCTCCTCATGTGCTTCATTGTCGGATCTTGTGAGCTGCCTAACATGATCAAGATCATCTATCCGTAATTCTATATGTTGTGTTTGTCGGGATCCGATGGATAGAGAATACTATGTTATGTTGATTATCAATCTATTACCTATGTGTTGTTTATGATCTTGCATGCTCTCCGTTATTAGTAGAGGCTCGGCCAAGTTTTTGCTCTTAACTCCAAGAGGGAGTATTTATGCTCGATAGTGGGTTCATGCCTCCATTAAATCTAGGACAGTGACAGAAAGTTCTAAGGTTGTGGATGTGCTGTTGCCACTAGGGATAAAACATTGATGCTATGTCCGAGGATGTAGTTATTGATTACATTACGCACCATACTTAATGCAATTGTCTGTTGTTTTGCAACTTAATACCGGAAGGGGTTCGGATGATAACCCGAAGGTGGACTTTTTAGGCATAGATGCATGCTCGGATAGCGGTCTATGTACTTTGTCGTAATGCCCAATCAAATCTCACAATATTCATCATATCATGTATGTGCATTGTCATGCTCTCATTATTTGTCAATTGCCCGACTGTAATTTGTTCACCCAACATGCTATTTATCTTATGGGAGAAACACCTCTAGTGAACTGTGGACCCCGGTCCATTCTTTTACATCAAATACAATCAACTGCAATACTTGTTCTACTGTTCTTTGCAAACAATCATCATCCACACTATACATCTAATCCTTTGTTACGGCAAGCTTGGTGAGATTGACAACCTCACTCGTTTCGTTGGGGCAAAGTAATTTGGTTGTGTTGTGCGAGTTCCACGTTGGCGCCGGAATCTCTGGTGTTGCGCCGCACTACATCCCGCCGCCATCAACCTTCAACGTGCTTCTTGGCTCCTCCTGGTTCGATAAACCTTGGTTTCTTTCTGAGGGAAAACTTGCCGCCGTACGCATCACACCTTCTTCTTGGGGTTCCCAACGGACGCGTGCTGTACGCGTATCACGCGGACGTTGCGCTACCCCGAGCTCGAGACGCCGCCGTACCGCTAGCTCGACCATGGCGGCGGCGGCGGAAGGTAAAGCTCCTGCTGACAAACATATTGGGCACAAATGGGCAACCTTCAGTAACCCATGTTCCATTTTTTTGTCAGGATAACCCCATGTACCACCTTCCCAATAGAAAAAGTATTGTTCAACCTTCCCTGTTGGGCCCAATATTTCACTTTTGGGTTGCCAACGAACATCTACATGATAATTGTTATCGGTCTACTTGCTCCGGCTGTCGAAGTCTAATAACCACAAATGGGCCTTTCTGCTCATGCAATTTCGGCCCTTTTCTAATGAAACACAGATCCTATAATTGGCAAAAAAAACACGGAGATTCTACATAAAAGTTGTTTTTATTTATTTTGAATTATTGGGTTCCAATTTTTGAAACTGCTCATGCACAATATGAAAATCCTTGATCGCTCCGTAACCACATGGATAACGGTATTTTCAAAAATTCATAAAGTGGATTTGAAATTTAAAACTTATCCTGATAATTCCATGATTAAATCTATCAACTTGCAAGATCTTGGAGCGAAAGAGCTTGTATTAGTCTGCAAAAATAATACTGATAAACCTGTCGTTAACAAGAAATGAAGGTTTATCGTTCAGAGAGGATGCCATGTGGGACCCATGAGACGAGTAGCGTCCTCAACGTTTCAAAGAAAAAGGCAAGTAGCCCGAAAATAGGGGTAAAAAATAAATCCTAGAAAGGAAACATTTATAGTTCATAGAGGCTGACATGTGGGACCGATCGCGCACGGACATCCTCATCATTTCGAAGTCGGCGAGGATCGAAGAAAAAGGCTAATAGCCAGAAATTAGGGGTCAAAAATAAATCCAAAAAGGAAACTTGTATTCTTCATAGAGGATGACATGTGGGACCGACCTGCCACGGCAGCGTTTCAAAGGGGCGAGGGGATCAAAAGAAAAAGGCAAATAGCCGAGAAATTAGGGGTAAAAAATAAATCCAACAAAGGAATGGTTTATTGTTCATAGATGCTTGACATGTGGGACCCATGAGCCACCTGCGACCTCAATTTCAAAGGCGGCATATGAAAGAAAGAAAAAGGCAAGTGACCAAAAATCGGGGGGTAAAAAAATCTAAGAAAAGAAACTTTATTGTACATAGAGGATGACATGCGGGTCCCATGAGCCAGCACCTTACTCAACTTTTCAGAGGCGGCATGAGATCGGAAGAAAAAGGAATGTGACCAAATATCAGGAGCAAAAAATAATCCAAGAAAAGAAACTTTTATTGTACATAGAGGATGGCATATGGGTCCCACTTATACAAGCTCTTTCGCTCCAAGATCTTGCAAGTTGATTGTACATAGAGGATGACATGCGGGCCCCTTGTGTCGGCCAGCTTACTCAACGTTTCCAAGGCGGCAGGGGATCAAAAGAAAAAGGAAGTAGCCAGAAATTAGCGGTCAAAAATAACTCCAAGAAAGGAAACTTTTATTGTTCATAGAGGATGACATGCGGGACCCATGCGCTAGCGACTTCCTCGAGCGTTTCAAAGGCGGCATGAGATCGAAAGAAAAAAGACAAGAGACCAAATATCAGGAGCCAAAAATAATCCAAGAAAAGAAACTTTATTGTACATAAAAGATGACATGCGGGTCCCATTTTGCAGCAGCGGTGTCAACGTTTATAATGCGGCTTGAGATCAAAATAAAAAGAGTAGCCAGAAATTAGGGGGTAAAAAAAACTCCAGAAATTAGGATGGCATGCGGGTCCCATGAGTCCGCAACTTACTCAACGTTTCCAAGGCGGCAGGGGATCAAAAGAAAAAGGAAATAGCCAAAAATAAGAGGGTGAAAAAAATCCAAGAAAAGAAACTTTTATAGTACAGAGGATGACAAGTGGGTCCCATGAGCTAGTAGCTTCCTCAATGTTTCAAAGGCTGAATGAGATCGAAAGAAAAAGGCAACTGACCAAAAATAAGGGGGTAAAAAAAATCCAAGAAAAGAGACTTGATTGTACATAGAGGATGACATGCGGGACCCATGAGGTAGCAGCATACTCAACGTTTCCATGGCAGCATAGGACCAACAAAAAAAAGGAAGTAGCCAGAAATCAGGGGGTCAATAAAATTCAAGAAAAGAAAGATTTCAATTGGGCTGCATCTGGCCGTCTGGGCCTTCGAACTATCTTGCTTGGACGCCTTTGGACTCGTACAATTTCAGCCCACTCCAAAACGAGGAAAGTCCTATGCTTCGCAAAAACAAAAACAAGGAGATTCAACATATAAGTTTGTTTATTTAATAATAAAGATTTATTTTTTCCGTTTGCAACAGCTCAGAGCGAAATACACTGTTTATTGTGTGCAAAATAATCAAGATATCACATGTTTCTTGTACGGGGAGGCTGACATCGGGGACCCATGAGCCAGCAGGGTCGTCAACGTTTTAAAGACGGCTGGGGATCGAAAGAAAAAATAAACCAAAAATCAGTTGGTAAAAAATCCAAAAAAATAAACATTTTTCGTTCTGAGAGGATGACATGCGGGACCCATGAGGCAGCAGCATCCTCAACGTTTCCAAGGCGACACGGGATTTAAAAAAAGGCAAAATAGCCAGAAATTAGAGGTCAAAATAACTCCAAGAAAGGAAAGGTTTATTGTTCATATAGGTCGACATGTGGGACCCATGAGCCAGCGAAATCCTCAACGTTTCAAAGGCGGCGAGGGATCAAAAGAAAAAGGAAGTAGCCAGAAATTAGGGGTAAAAAATAACTCCATGAAAGGAAACATTTATTGTTCGTAGAGGATGACATGCGGGACCCATGAGCCAGCAGCTTACTCAACGTTTCAAAGGCGGCATGAGATCGAAAGAAAAAGGCAAGTGACCAAATATGAGGTGCCAAAAACAATCCAAGATTTATTGTACATAGAGGATGACATGCGGGTCCCATTTTGCGTACGATTTGTCAAAAAAAAAAGTAGCTAGAAATTAGGGGTAAAAAAACTCCAAGAAAGGAAAGCTTTATCGTTCATACGAGGTCGACATGTGGGACCTATGAGCCAGCAGAGTCCTCAATGTTTCAAAGGCGGTAGGGGATCAAAAGAAAAAGGAAATAGCCAAAAATCGGAGGGTGAAAAAAAAACCAAGAAAATGAACTTTTATAGTACATAGAGGATGACATGCGGGTCCCATGAGCCAGCAGGTTCCTCAACGTTTCAAACGTGGCATGAGATCGAAAGAAAAAGGCAAGTGACCAAATATCGGGATCCAAAAATAATTCAAGAAAAGAAACTTGATTGTACATAGAGGATGACATGCGGGTCCCATTTTGCGGCGGCGGTGTCACCGTTTGAGAGGCGGCGGGGGATCGAAAGAAAAAGGCAAGTGACCAAATATGAGGTGCCAAAAAAATCCAAGAAAAGAAAGTTTTATAGTACATAGAGGATGACATGCGGGTCCCATGAGCTCGCGGGTTCCTCAACGTTTCAAACGTGGCATGAGATCGCAAGAAAAAGGCAAGTGACCAAATATCGGGAGCCAAAAATATTCAAGAAAAGATACTTGATTGTACATAGAGGATGACATGCGGGTCCCATTTTGCGGCGGCGGTATCACCGTTTGAGAGGCTGCACGGGATCGAAAGAAAAAGGCAAGTGACCAAATATCGGGAACCAAAAATAATCCAAGAAAAGAAATTTTATTGTACATAGAGGATGACATGCGGGTCCCATTTTGCAGCAGCGGTCTCAACGTTTCCAAGGCGGCACAGGACCAAAAGAAAAATGAAGTAGCCAGAAATCAGGTGGTGAAAAAAATCGAAGAAGAAAGATTTCAATTGGGCTGCATCTTCATCTGGGCCTTCGAACTATCCTGCTTGGCCTTTTGACTCGTACAATTTCAGCCCACTCCAAAACAGGAAAGTTCGGAATTTTCTAAAAAAACAGGAAAGTCCTATGCTTCGCAAAAACAAAAAAAAACAAGGAGATTCAACATATAAGTTTGTTTATGTAAAAATAAAGATTTAATTTATCCGTTTGACATAGCTCAGAGCGCAATACACTGTTGATTGTCTGCAAAATAATCAAGATATCACATGTTTCTTGTACGGGAGAGCGACATCGGGGACCCATGAGCCGGCGGCGTCGTCAACGTTTTAAAGGCAGCGAGGGGATGGAAAGAAAAAATAAACCAAAAATATGTTGGTAAAAAATCCAAGAAAAGAAACATTTCGTTCTAAGAGGATGACATGCGGGACCCATGAAGGCAGCAGACATCCTCGGCGTTTATTGTTTATAGAGGCTGACATGTGGGACCCGTGAGCCGGCAGCGTCCTCAACGTTTTAAAGGCGGCGAGGAGATCGAAATAAAATATAAGCCAAAAATCATTTGGTAAACAAAATCCAATAAAAGAAACATTTACCGTTACGAGAGGATGACATGCGGGACCCATGAGGCGACGAGCATCCTCAACGATTCCAAGGCGGCGGGGGATCAAAGGAAAAAAAGGAAATATCCGGAAATTAATTAGGGGTTCAAAATAAATCCATCAAAGGAAACTTTTATTGTTCACGAGAGGATGACATGTGGGACCGACCAGCCAACAACGTCCTCATCGTTTCAAAGGGGGCAGGAGATCAAAAGAAAAAGGCAAATAGCCAGAAATTAGGGGTCAAAAATAACTCCAACAAAGGAAACTTTTATTGTTCGTAGAGGATGACATGCGGGACCCATGAGGCAGCAGCTTACTCAACATTTCAAAGGCGGCATGAGATCGAAAGAAAAAGGCAAGTGGCAAAATATCAGGAGCCAAAGATAATCCATGAAAAGAAACTTTATTGTACATAGAGGATGACATGCGGGTCCCAATTAGCGGCGAGCGGTCTCAACGTTTCAAATGCGGCTTGAGATCAAAAGAAAAAGAAAGTTGATTGTACATAGAGGATGACATGTGGGTCCCATGAGTCAGTAGCTTACTCAACGTTTCCAAGGCGGCAGGGGATCAAAAGGAAAAGGAAATAGCCAAAAATCAGAGGGTGAAAAAAAACCCAAGAAAATAAACTTTTATAGCACATAGAGGATGACATGCGGGTCCCATGAGCCGGCGGAGTTCCTCAACGTTTCAAACGTGGCATGAGATCGAAAGAAAAAGGCAAGTGACCAAATCTCATGAGCCAAAAATAATTCAAGAAAAGAAACTTGAGTGTACATAGAGGATGACATGCGGGTCCCATTTAGCAGCAGCGGTATCACCGTTTGAGAGGCTACACGGGATCGAAAGAAAAAGGCAAGTGACCAAATATCAGGAGCCAAAAATAATTCAAGAAAAGAAACTTGATTGTACATAAAGGATGACATGCGGGTCCCATTTAGCAACAGCGGTATCACCATTTGAGAGGCTGCACGAGATTGAAAGAAAAAGGCAAGTGACCAAATATGAGGTTCCAAAAAAATTCCTAGAAAAGAAAGTTTTATAGTACATAGAGGATTGCATGCGGGTCCCATTGAGCAGACGGCGGTCTCACCGTTTGAGAGGCGGCAGGGGATCGAAAGAAAAAGGTAAGTGACCAAATATGAGGTGCCAAAAAAATCCAAGAAAAGAAAGTTTTATAGTACATAGAGGATGACATGCGGGTCCCATTTAGCAGCAGCGGTATCACCGTTTGAGAGGCGGCATGGGATCGAAAGAAAAAGGCAAGTGACCAAATTTGAGGTGCCAAAAAAAACTCCAAGAAAAGAAAGTTGATTGCTCATAGAGGATGACATGCGGGTCCCAATTAGCAGCAGCGGTCTCAACGTTTCCAAGGCGGCAAGGGATCAAAAGAAAAGGAAGTAGCCGGAAATCGGGGGTCAAAAAAATCCAAGAATAGAAAGAATTTTGGTTCATAGAGGATGACATGCGGGACCCATGATCCTGCATCGTAAACGGCTCGATCGGAGAGCGTTGAACGAGATGGCGCGATCGAGAAAAAAACAATGCCGGAGAGGCTGCCATCCGGGCCCTACATCCCTCGGCGGTGCGGATTTGCGTTGACTCGGCCGGCGAACCCGAGAATTCGAGATGCACCACGTCCCGGGCCACCATACGCAACGTTTTGGCCGTTTTCGTTGGGCTAGGTGGCCTCAAAAACGAGAAAAAAAACGTTTTGACATGCACAATGGACAGACCCAAAATCGTCGGCCATGGTACACCAGCAACCACGGCGCGACTTCAACTTCGTCGGCCATGGCAACTTTTCTTGTAGTGAAGGATCAAGAGAGGAGGATTATACAATATGATTAAGAAGAGTGAAAAGTCTAAGCTTGGGGATGCCCCCGTGGTTCATCCCTGCATATTTCAAGAAGACTCAAGCATCTAAGCTTGGGGATGCCCAAGGCATCCCCTTCTTCATCGAGAAATTATCAGGTCACCTCTAGTGAAACTATATTTTTATTCTGTCACATCTTATGTGCTTTACTTGGAGCGTCTGTATGTTTTTTTTTTCGTTTTTTTTTTGAATAAAATCGGATCCTAGCATTCCTTGTGTGGGAGAGAGACACGCTCCACTGTTGCATATGAACACTGGTGTTCTTAGCTTTACTTTTAATGTTCATGGCGAAGGTTGAAACTGCTTCATTCATTGTTATATGGTTGGAAACAGAAAATGCTTCATGTGGTAATTGGTATATTGTCTTGAATAATTTGATACTTGGCAATTGTTGTGCTCAAATAGATCATGTTTAAGCTCTTGCATCATGTACTTTGTACCCATTAATGAAGAACTACCATAGAGCTTGTTGAAATTTGGTTTGCATGATTGGTCTCTCAAAAGTCTAGATATTTTCTGGTTAAGGTGTTTGAACAACAAGGAAGACAGTTTAGAGTCTTATAATGCTTGCAATATGTTCTTATGTAAGTTTTGCTGTACCGGTTCATACTTGTGTTTGCTTCAAACAACCTTGCTAGCCAAAGCCTTGTATTGAGAGGGAATACTTCTCGTGCATCCAAAACCTTGAGCCAAAAACTATGCCATTTGTGTCCACCATACCTACCTACTACGTGGTATTTCTCTGCCATTCCAAAGTAAATTACTTGAGTGCTACCTTTAAAATTTCATTCCTTGTCTTTGCAATACATAGCTCATGGGAAAATAGCCTTAAAAACTATTGTGGTATTGAATATGTTACTTATGTATCTTATTTCTTATAAGTTGCTTGTTGAGCGGTAACCATGTTTCGGGGACGCCATCAACTATTTCACCTTTGTTGAATATCATGTGAGTTGCTATGCATGTTCGTCTTGTCTGAAGTAAGGGTGATTTATCATGATCAAATGGTTTGAGTGTGCATATTGTTAGAGAAGAACATTGGGCCGCTAACTAAAGCCATGAATCATGGTGGAAGTTTCAGTTTGGACATTAATCCTCAATCTCTTATGAGAATATTATCTGTTGTTGAATGCTTAAGCATTAAAGAGGAGTCCATTATATGTTGTCTATGTTGTCCCGGTATGGATGTCCTTAGTTGAGATCTATCAAAAACGAGAAATCAAATGTGATCTACCTCCTTGGACCTTTGTACAGGCGACATAGAGGTACCCCTTTGTGACACTTGGTTGAAACATATGTTATGCAATGATAATCCATGTAAATCCAAGCTAATTAGGACAAGGTGCGAGCACTATTGGTATTCTATGCATGAGGCTTGCAACTTATAGGATGTCTTATGCATAACACATATGAATTATTACTACCGTTGACAAAATTGTTTCTATGTTTTCAAAATAAAAAGCTCTAGCACAAAAATAGTAATCCATGCTTCCGTCTGCGAAGGGCCATTCTTTTACTTTATGTTGAGTCAGTTTACCTACTTCTTTCTATCTTAGGAGCAAACACTTGTGTCAACTGTGTGCATTGATTCCTACATACTTGCTTATTTGCATTCATCATATTACTTTGAGTTGACAATTATCCATGAGATATATCCATGAGATAAACATGTTGAAGTTGAAAGCAACTGCTGATACTTATATCTTCCTTTGTGTTGCTTCAAAACTTTCTACTAAGAATCTATTGCTTTATGAGTTAACTCCTATGCAAGTCTTATAGATGCTTGTCTTGAAAGTGCTATTCATGAAAAGTCTTTGCTATATGATTCAGTTGTTTAATCATTGTCTTTACCATTGCTTCGAATCACTTCATTCATCTCATATGCTTTACAATAGTATTGATCAAGAGTATGATAGCATGTCACTTCATAAATTATCCTTGTTATCGTTTACCTACTCGAGGGCGAGTAGTAACTAAGCTTGGGGATGCTTGATACGTCTCAAACGTATCTATAATTTCTTATGTTCCATGCTACTTTTATGACAATACTCACATGTTTTATACACACTTTACATCATTTGTATGCATTTTCCGGCACTAACCTATTGACAAGATGCCGAAGCGCCATTTCCTGTTTTGTGCTGTTTTTGGTTTCAGAAATCCTACAAAGGAAATATTCTCGGAATTGGACGAAATCAACGCCCAGGGTCTTATTTTTCCACGGAGCTTCCAGAAGACCGAAGAGCATACGAAGTGGGGCCACGGGGTGGCCAAACCACAGGGCGGTGCGGCCTGGATGGGGCCCACGCCGGCCTATGGTGTGGGGCCCCCGTGCCTCCTCCGACTCTGCCCTTCCGCCTACTTAAACTCTCCGTCGCGAAAACCCTATTACCGAGAGCCACGATACAGAAAAGTTCCGAGACGCCGCCGCCGCCAATACCATCTCGGGGGATTCTGGAGATCGCCTCGGCACCTCCGCCGGAGAGGGGAATCATCTCCCGGAGGACTCTTCATCACCATGATCGCCTCGGATCGATGTGTGAGTAGTTCACCCTTGGACTATGGGTCCATAGCGAGTAGCTAGATGGTTGTCTTCTCCTCTTGTGCTATCATGTTAGATCTTGTGAGCTGCCTATCATGATCAAGATCATCTATTTGTAATGCTACATGTTGTGTTTGTTGGGATCCGATGAATATGGAATACTATGTCAAGTTGATTATCAATCTATCATATATGTGTTGTTTATGTTCTTGCATGCTCTCCATTGCTAGTAGAGGCTCGGCCAAGTTGATACTTGTGACTCCAAGAGGGAGTATTTATGCTCGATAGTGGGTTCATGCCTCCATTGAATCTGGGACAGTGATGAGAAAGTTCTAAGGTTGTGGATGTGCTCTGTTGCCACTAGGGATAAAACATCAATGCTTTGTCTAAGGATATTTGTGTTCATTACATTACGCACCATACTTAATGCAATTGTCTCGTTGTTTGCAACTTAATACTGGAAGGGGTGCGGATGCTAACCCGAAGGTGGACTTTTTAGGCATAGATGCATGTTGGATAGCGGTCTATGTACTTTGTCGTAATGCCCTGATTAAATCTCATAGTAGTCATCATGATATGTATGTGCATTGTTATGCCCTCTCTATTTGTCAATTGCCCAACTGTAATTTGTTCACCCAACATGCTATTTCTTATCGGAGAGACACCACTAGTGAACCGTGGACCCCGGTCCATTCTTTTACATCCGAAATACAATCTACCGCAAACTCGTTCTCTACTTGTTCTTCGCAAACAAACATCATTTTCCACACCATACGTTTAATCCTTTGTTTACAGCAAGCCGGTGAGATTGACAACCTCACTCGTTACGTTGGGGCAAAGTATTTTGATTGTGTTGTGCGGGTTCCACGTTGGCGCCGGAATCCACGGTGTTGCGCCGCACTACACTCCGTCACCAACAACCTTCACGTGGCCCTTGACTCCTACTGGTTCGATAAACCTTGGTTTCTTACTGAGGGAAACTTGCTGCTGTACGCATCACACCTTCCACTTGGGGTTCCCAACGGGCGTGTGCTTTACGCGTCATCAGTGGCTATTAAGGACCCGATCGCATTTCTTGCTTTTAGACTGGGGTCCACCATGTAAAATATTGTTCCTTTTGGATGCATCACTCGTATTTGCAAGTTTTTTGGGGTCCCGCAAATTCAGGGTAGCATCATGCCCCCCTTCCCACGCCAGTACAAAAAGAGTTCAACACAACCTAATTAAGCAAGGTTCAACACAAACATAGTTGAACAACCCCTAATTAAGCTAATAGGTTCACCACAAACGCTGCTGAGCAGCAAACATAAACAAAGTTCAACAAAAGATGCTGCTTTTGAAGCAGTAGGAGAGACAAACATGCATAACAGTTACAGAGTATATTTACCATCTTCTTCATGTCGCCTCCTCCCGGTCCCACTTCTTCTGCTTCTTGTTGCCCATACCTTTAACCTTTGGTGGCTTGGGCTTGGGAGGAGGCACACGACCGGTCTCGATAGCTTGGTTCAATTTATTACTTAGGAATAGCCCATAGGCCATGTGGTTGGCTATGTAGCCGGATCGGTTAACAGTTTCCCCAACTTTGACACAGCCGGACCCACCGGCTTCGGCATGCTGCAGGACGCTTTGAAAGTCCACCTTTATGCTCCTTGTGCAGAAGGGGCAGCTATTCCTGGCACCAGTCCAGGGTTCACTCCAATACTTGTCGAACTTCCCCGCCTTAAGCTTGTTTAGAGTGGCCCTGGCCTTCCTATGACGCGACTCGACATCGCTGTCAACCTCATCAGTAGCAACCTGATACGTGCCAAATAAACAGGTGAAGCAAATATGTAGCAGTTGCAACTAATACTAAATATGAATCTAAAAAGATTCTGACGCTAATTCAAAACCCTAGAGGGAGAGACCATAGCGCAAATCGATACAGGGCTATGTTGAATAAGGGAGAGAGGTGAATCAGAACATACTTCCTCCCTCTCGTCGACGATATTCTCGTCGAAGATCGGCGGCGGCTCAAAGATGAGTTCAACCTCGTCCTCGTCATCTGGCAGATGCTTCCCAAGAGAGTGGACCCATCTACCAACAACATCAGATGCCGATGAGCGACCGATGGCCCGACCTTCGGCAATGGCCTCCACTTCGTCTTTGGCATCCGCTGCGTCGATGATCGCCACCCTTGCGGCCATGCGTGCTGCGGTCGCGACTCTGGCCACCTCCTCTGCGGCTAAGGCCAGCCACGCGGCTTTCGCTTTCACTGCGTTGACGGCGTCGGTTGGGCTCTCCATCGGTGGAATGGGAAGGGGAAGTGAAGAGAGGGTTTTTCCTAGTCCGTGGAGAGAGGGAGAAGTGTGGACGTGAAATGGATAACTGATGATATTTCAATATTTGGGAGATATAGCACGAACGGGCAGATGACAGCGCGTGGGTGCATTACCTCATACTCCCTCTGTCCTAGAAAGAGCGTACGTGTGGGTTTTCAAGGCATATTAAGGATATTATTATTACATTGGGAAACTGTCATCGACCATCTCTTTGCTCTTCAACTTTTCCACCTCCAATGAGCTAAATGCATGTAGTAAATAAGAAAACCATATTATGCTAAATACTACTACCTCCATCCCTAAGCGTAAGGCTTATATTATTTTTAGAAACTCAAACTATGTCAAGGTAAACTAAGATTTTACCAAAAATCATTATCACGCAAAATACAAAATTAATATCAATACATAGACAATGAAAAATATTTTGGTATGGTATCTACAAAATATTATATTAGTTGATAGATTGTTCTAAAATTTTCGTCAACCTTTACTTGGTTTGACTCTTAAAAAACGACTTAAGCTTTATGATGGAGGTAGTACTAGTCGTGAAGAAACTATATCCCTCGTGATGAGAAAGAAATAGTTTTTACTACCACTCTTTTGTGGAAATTTTTTGAAGTGCATTGCAAAACGAGAAGTACACTCTTTTATGGACAAATTTTAACCCTAAACACCCACTTATTTCAGGATGGAGGGAGTATAGCCCAACTTTTTTTTTCTTCTGGGCACTACACTGCTTTTTTCCTGTGCAATGCTTGGTTATACCATTTTTCTCATTGTAATGGTCACTTTAAGTCAATTTTTCCCACACACATTTATTTTGTACTACAGTGTTGACTGTGCTACTACTATTTGTTTTAGTGCGCCAAAAACAAAATTTTATTTTCTAAGTGCCAAATTAATCTAGGGTTGGTTGTGAACCGGTGAACAAAAATGATAGCCCAAAATAGGAACACCCCAAGTACAAAAACTAGCATATATGCATGCTTCTATGTACATATATATGACCCTGGGTTTGTAGATAAAAAACATTCATATATGCCGCTTACTATTAATATACATAAGTTTATGCTGATTCTCTTGGTTTAGGTATATATATGGTTAGGCATCACTACTAATTCAGAAAAAACAGAAAATGTAACCCTTCAAGTGAAGTCATTTTAAGTGACCTAACAACTAAAATTCAAACATGCATGACCTGTATTTGAAGGTTTTCCCAAAATTCCTTACGAGAATGAGCTACTTCATGCCACAAGATGCATGTATTTCGACTTGAATGAGCTAGCTAATGGCTTTAAGGATAAATAGTTTTTTCTATAATTGAGGTCATGCATGTTTAAGACACTATAGTGTTCCTTGTATTGAAAAAAATTTAGACGAATTGAATTTTCCATTTTCTTCTAACTAAGACCCATTTTATATTTTCTCAGTGTCGGTAATGATTTATATGTGAAGCGCGTACAAAAAAATAAAGGCAAAACCAAAGTGCAACACAATATGGTTCAAAAATTGTATACCACTTACTCCACACAAATCATTTATTACATGTTTGTGAAAATATTCGTAGGTTGCACCAAAAAGTCATATATGGAAGTTATCACCGATCTCATTAGATCAGGTGTAACTAACTAAAAAAATAAAAATGAAACCTTCACAAGTTTTTATCATCTTACGCGACCTACCATCTATGAAAAACAACAAATACGTACTGTTTAAGATTACAGAAGTGCATGCACTTTTTTTTGTGTGTAGAAGGTGTTTTATCAGGTACTACCTCCATTCGAGATTATAAGAGACCATCACGTGACCATATATAGACTGCCAGTTTGACCAACATAACTTCAATCATATGTACAACACTCAAATTGCATCATTAGAAGTAGAACATTTGAACTTTGTAATGATATATATTTGTAATATAAACATTTGTATTATGTTTGTCAAACTAACAATCTAGGAACACGTGTCGCCCTACTAATTAATGTCGAACGGATTGATGCAGTAAGCGGGAATGGTGTGCTTTGATTAGTTGAGAGCGAGGTATGTCACGCGAATCGATCGGTCCTCTACCCAGAGTTATATGACACAGATCGGTCCTCTCCCCACCGTTGTTCCTCTTCGATCCAGCGGCACGAAATCCTCTATTTCTCTCTCAGCCTATCCTTCCTATCCGCCTCGATCTGAATATTTTTGTGAAAGTTCAGTTACAAACTTTTGATTTTGACCAATCTTTGAAAAAAAAACCCACCTTGATCAGAGTACCTCACCATGTATCAAGTCAGTTAACAAACCTCTCCAAAAAACCTTCTATGGATTTTTTACACAGCCTTTCAATTTTTAGTGTGAGTTTTAGATTTTTTGAGGAAGATCAGTTACAAACTTTGAAATTTATGCAGCCCCACCTGTCAGGTGTCAGCAGATAACGGTTTACATATTGACCAGACGGCACCGTGCCTGTACTTTGGAGGAGTTGTGAGAGATTCAGGGAAGAGCGAGGGGAAAAGTGAAGCACAAGTTTTTCGGCAAATGGCATTTTTAGTCTCAAAATCGTAATTAATACTGGCAAATGGCACTAGTCTCAAATTCGTAATTAACAACGGCTAATTATTTTTCGGCCGGATTAGTGGAGTGCTTAGCAATTAATGATGAGGATATCCAGGCCTGGTACACTAGGACAGCCATTGATATGATGATTAAGTCTAAGGTTGTACCAGTATTTTATCATAGTCTTGTTATTAGGAAATAATAATGTAGCCAGGTCATGTGGTGGGCCAAATTAGGGTTTTAGTAGTGTCTATTTGACTTGGGCCTGTCCAAGTCGAATTAGGGTTAGGCCCATAAGTGGGCGCCCCAGCCCAATAGGGGCTGGCCGGCCACCTCCCCCTCATATAAGGAGGTGGGGCGACTAGGGTTTTGGGAGATTAGATTGAATCCAGAATATGTAGAACCTTGAGTTCCAGTTATCACCGTTCCTATGGGATCGGCGTGTGTGACAGCGTCTCGGACGTTCGTCCAGTTATCTATCAATAAAGGTGTGAGAGTTCTTGAGTCCGTCAAGGGTGATCATGCGTGCGAGAAGGTCCTCGAACCGTCGAGGGTTATCGAGCTTGGCGTGTCTATTCCGCAAGAGGTTCGGCGTTCTTCGTCGAGTTGCTCGCCGGATTGGCGTTCCCCATCTTCAGGCTGCGTGTATTGCACACGTGGTTGGGAGACTTATCGGATCCTATGGATCAAGGAGGTGCACCGTGAAAGATCGGGCCAAGTCCCCGTATCATACTGGTATCAGAGCGCTAGGTTGATCACGGTGCGGTTTGTTTGTTGTTCGCCATTGTTTTTCTCGATTTGGAGTGGATACCATTGGGTACGTTGCCGCCATACTGTTGGTGAAGATCGAGGAAGCCTTCGTTCATGCGGAGGAGGAGGCGGCAGCAAGGAAGAGGAAGGAGTAGTGCTCTAGAATCTCTGCCACGGCAGGAGTTCGCCAGAATTCTCTGCCGCGGCAGGAAAAATCGCGGGGAAGAAGGTTAGATCCGTCAGGAGACCGGCACTGCCGGCCTTGACACCCCGGCACTGCCGGCCACACCGGCACTGCCGGCCTCAACACCCCGGCACTGCCGGCCTTCCCAAAATTTCGGCCAGTTTCTCTGCCGCGGCAGGATTTCTGCCAGTTTCTCTGCCGCGACAGGAATTTTCTGCCGTGAGTCTGTTTTTGGCTGTTTCCTGCTGCTGTTGTTGCTGCTGTTGCTTGTTCATCATGGAGTGTATGAAAAAATTTCTTCAAATGAGGAAGACATTGGTGATCCAAGAGAGTGCGTACTCGGGTGTGTTCAGCTTATTTGGATCCATGGCGGACAGGAGTTTGTTCTGTTTGTTTTGGGTGATATGTATGGTGCACTTCAGTTGCATTTGGGAGGATGCTTGTGTCTTCAATCAGGTTGATGGCGTCGAAGACCAAAGGGGCGCCAAGGTCAAGACAAGCTAGTCGAGAGGGAGGATGAGGTGTGGAAGACTGGCGAGGCTTGAGGATGAAGACCGGCGATGTTACTTATCTGACGTCACCCTTTTTCTAGCGGACCCACACGCGTTGGGGACAACGCTTCTTGAAGAAGGGGAGGATGATGAGGATATCCAGAGCCTGGTACACTAGGACAGCCATTGATATGATGATTAAGTCTAAGGTTGTACCGAGATTTTATCATAGTCTTGTTATTAGGAAATAATAATGTAGCCAGGTCATGTGGTGGGCCAAATTAGGGTTTTAGTAGTGTCTATTTGACTTGGGCCTGTCCAAGTCGAATTAGGGTTAGGCCCATAAGTGGGCGCCCCAGCCCAATAGGGGCTGGCCGGCCACCTCCCCCTCATATAAGGAGGTGGGGCGGCTAGGGTTTAGTAGATTAGATTGAATCCAGAATATGTAGAACCTTGAGTTCCAGTTATCACCGTTCCTATGGGATCGGCGTGTGTGACGAGCGTCTCGGACGTTCGTCCAGCTTATCTATCAATAAAGGTGTGAGAGTTCTTGAGTCCGTCAAGGGTGATCATGCGTGCGAGAAGGTCCTCGAACCGTCGAGGGTTATCGAGCTTGGCGTGTCTATTCCGCAAGAGGTTCGGCGTTCTTCGTCGAGTTGCTCGCCGGATTGGCGTTCCCCATCTTCAGGCTGCGTGTATTGCACACGTGGTTGGGAGACTTATCGGATCCTATGGATCAAGGAGGTGCACCGTGAAAGATCGGGCCAAGTCCCCGTATCAATTAATAGCGGCTAACTAATAGCCGTTCCACCACATTCCACCGATTCGCCGGAATGGGTGCATTCCGCATATGGGGAAAATATTCCCTTTCGAGGAACCACTCAATTCCGTTCCATTCCACACCGAATACAAGAATTGGCTCTAGGTGCGAAACGGTTCCGTTCCATTCCACTCGGTTCTAGTAGAACTGAACACACCCTAAGAAACTGAGGGACACAAAAATAGAAAACCCAGAAAAAATCGGAGAAAGGATTCGCGAGCAAGGGTCGCAGATAGAGTGAGCACCTGACAGAAGAGTTGAGCGCAGAGGAGTACTATCTGGCAGAGAGTTATATTTTGGGACAGAGGCTGTCGGTCCTCCCTACAGACTGCCATGAGCAAGCATAGCAATTGCAGAGGTACCGACGAAAGCCAATGGGATCACAATTGACATACAGAGTAGGTGATACATGTCTCCCGCTTCGCCCTAGAATTTCTCTCTCTCTCTCTCCCTTTTTCTCTCTCTCCCTTTCTCTCTCTCTCTCTCACACACACACACACAAGGCCCTCGAAGGACCTGGAGTAGGCATTAGAACAGCGGCGGGTCTACATTTACAGAAAGACCTCGCAAAGAAATTAAAATGCACAATCGTCCCTATGATTTCCACATAACACCCAAATAGCTATTGCAAAACACGACAGACTCCAATTTTTCCCAAGTAGCTATCTACTAGGCATTTCGGCATTCATGAGACTATGCGGCATATGTTTTGAGCATGTGCCCCAAAGTAGGAGATATACCAAAATCTATTCAAATTAGAATACAAATAAGCAAATACACATACATACAAATATAACTTCCTCATGTCATGATAAATCTTCATATCACATTAATAGCGATCCTATAGGTGGAATAAAAATCTGTGTCAATTTTTCAGATGAATCCATCCATTCATGTTCATACAAAAGATGGCTAGGGTGTGGGATTTCTAATAAACTTTGGTCACGGCAACTATATTTATTTGTCCCAAATTTAGGAGAAACATCTACAATATATATAGTTCCAAATGCAAGTAAAATAGGCCAGACATAAATCATCAAGAATTAAACCAGATTTATCCATAGTTCGAGATGATTTGTCATATCGTATAATTATTCGCCATCCAATATATGAGTTCTACTAATTAAGTTGGAAAATTGAAGTGGGAAAACATTAAATTATTATTTATAGTAGCCTCTTAAAAACTAGCATTTTGTAGTCAAACATATATATGGTCACTATCTACATTGTTAGAAATTAAACCAAATCCAAGTCATACATACATGATGATATATATAGCATTATTTTATGAAACCATGCATAATCCAACTCTTAATATTTCCAAAAACATATTCATATAGCTTGGGACGTTTTTAAGTTAATTTGTACATTCATGCATATGGTCCATGCCATTCTAGGTAGGTACCAGCATGTTAATAAGTCCGCACATTCGTGTCCCTGTTTTGTGGGCCAACATTTATTATATGCCCAAACTAGCTAATTGTTCCAATTTGAGTAATAAATCATCCATGCATAACTCGATGAAAAAGAAAATCCAAATACAACTACAAGTTAAAAAAAATGGTCACACTACATAGTTCCTCATCGTGTGTCTACTTTATATCATGTGAATTGCACCTTGTTCACTTCGTAGTTTTTGTGCGTTTCACAAAAAAACTCACATTAATTAAGACATCTTTTCAACTAATTTATGTCGTAGGATTGCTTTAATTAATTGTGTGAGTTCTCATGTGCAATGCACATGTAACTTACTAGTATATATATAGTCCGAACAAAAGATTATATTTAAAGAACAATAATAATAGCAGTTATATTCCAAAAATGGGAATATTTTAATCATATATAGAAGCTTGTAGAATGATGGTGAAGTGTGTTTTCAGGACTATGCATAGCTAGTGTTCATGGTGCAAAAGGCTAAGAGAATCCAGTATGTTGTCTCCACAAGACCTATATACGTATCAGAATGAAAAAAAAATAGTCGATAAGGTTGTCTATTAACTAGTTCATGTTATCCACAAGAATATTTCTTATGCATGGGTGACCTATAGGCAGCTTGTGGGCCGTCCAGAAACAAAGAAATAATTTACCTCCCCTTCCCCTCTCATACATGAGTACACCAATAGCACACACAAACAAACACACACACACTCACACACACCATGGTGCCTAGGCACAATACATCATGACCGTACAATTACATCATGGGTTTGAGATTGCATCATAGGTGTATAAAGGAGAGAAAATCACTTTCCAAATATCAGCAGGAGTGAGAATGCACTTTCCATTTATCAAAAGTAGAGACAAATCACTTCGTAGTTTCCTGTGCAGGTTTCCTTTTATGATTCGTGGTGCCTAGAGGCGCCATGGTGCACCAGTTAGTTTACCTAGTATATATATATATATATATATATATATATAATATATATATATATATATATATATATATATATAGGTAGATATATATATATATATATATAGGTAGATGTGTGTGTGGGGGGGTCCCATCTTAATGCTAACCTTGACTTCATATAGCGGGAGACATCATAATTAATATAAGTGTGGCGGGACATATTTTATGGCAAAAGTTCACACTATAGGTGATGCCCTAAGGTCATCCACACAATATATGTTGTCCACTAGACCTACCGACCACAAAGGAAAAAGTAGTCGATAAGTTGTCTATATATTGTACATTAGTGGAGGTTGCTAGGAAAAATTCTTATTGGGTGACTTACAAGCAGCTTGTGTGGGTTGTCCATAAGCAATAGAAAATAAATTCTCTCTCCTCCCTCTCTCAAGCATGAGGGTACACCAATATCATTTGTGGGTCCCATCTTAGTGCTAAGGTTCAGTTTCCTTTACACCCATTTTTAATATAAATATAATATAATATGGTAGTTTTTAACTGTGCATTAGAGCATCAATCCTAGCTTATGGGTTCCAGAATCTCGAACTACTAACTTTAGAGGGATTCGCCAGTGCTCTGCATGATCGCAATTGTCTAGGTGCCTCTAAACATCTAGAACACCATCGCTTTCCTTTTTCTAGGAAAGGATGCCCGGCGAGTGCACATGTGGGCCATGTTGCAGAGATGGTGTTTTTCAATCATCAATCTTGGGATTTGCCTATCTGTATGTCCAACAATTGATATTCAAAGTTATTCGTACAATATTTACTGGTACAGATTAGCATCATTAGAAAGTGTTTTTCAAAACGAATCCAACGATACTAATTACCTACAATACAATGAAGATTTTGTTGCGATTTTTCTTGGTCAAACTTCATCTTGGAATACACGCGTTTGCATTATTCATCGAAACAGAGGTAGTAGCACAACCTCCATCCCAAAGCTTAAGGGCTTATTTGATTCATATATAGGATTTGTATAGGAATTATGTAGGATTTAGATCACATGTGAATTTTTCCCACACTAGTTGTTTGATTCATAGGAACATATCCTATAGGAATCTTGCAGTGCAAATCCTATAAGAATAAAACATTAGGTCATACCTCATGGAAAATTTCCTTTGGCATCAAACACAACTCATCTTCCTATATGATTCAACTAGCTAGCCATTAAATCTCAATCTTATGTTTTTCATATTTCTATGGTTTTCCCATCCTATGAATCAAAGGAGCCTTAGGGATTATATTTATTTTAGAAAGGCAAACTATGTTAAGATTGACCAAGTTTTACGAAAAAACATTTAACATGCAAAATACAAAGTTGAGTCATTTCGTTTGAATCGGAGGGAGTACATTTGACGTTATGGTACTATTTGACAACTGCTTGGCACTGTATTTTTTTTTTCGAACCAAACTTCCCCCTTCACAAAGCTTTTATTTTGGGATAGAGCTTCAGTGACTTGATACATCCATATATCTAGACAAAGTTGAGTCAATTCATTTGAATCGGAGGGAGTAAATTTGGCGATATGGTATTGTTTGACAACTGCTTGGCACTGTCTTTTTTTTTGAACCAAACTGCCCCCTTCACGAAGCTTTTATTTTAGGTTAGAGCTTCACAGACTTGATAGTTCCAAGTCTCACAGTGACTTGGTGCCACCATCCACCATCCATCTTAGATCCAACGTATGCGATCGACTTAGAATTTAAACTAAATAATTATTATAATTGCTCGGAAATATTTGAAGAACTTCCAGTAAATCGTGCATATTTCGATTTATATTTTGGTGAAGTTTCATTCGATTTGAATCAAAGGTTTGTGAGCAAATATATATTGAGTTTAAACTAGTGCTCGTATACGTAAAAAGCTCTTTAATCGCAAGCTAGTCGTCCGAGTGGATGAAATATTCACAGATTTTAGAACAAGGCATCTACATTTTACTGGAATTTTTTCAAAATTTTCTGAATAATTTTTGTTTTTAGGTTCGAAATAAGAGATAGTTTGGAACGTTGGATCTCAAATGGATGGTAGATGGTGGCACCAAGTCACAATGAGGCTTGGAGGCTTCAAGTCAATGCAGCTCTGTCCTTTTATTTTGACAAACTGCAGAGCCGCTGATGTTGCCATTTTTCCCCCAAAAAAAGGTTGTGCATCTATCGTTGCGTACGGCCGACGCCGATTCTTAGCAAGCAAGTTCTTCCTATAAGTAGTATCCATACTCCACTCCAAGGCATGTATATAAAAAAGAACCCATCCCGTTCTCGTGTTGCCGACCACTCTTCTCTGAAGATTGAGGAGGCCCTCTTCTTGTGCCCCCTCTGCCTGCTGCCCTTCAAACCCCCCATATCCAAGGTCGCTCCCTTCCGATTTCATTCTTAGGTTCACCTGTGAGAAATGTCAATGACAACTGATGCCACGTATGTTGTTCCGTGCAGTGCAAGGGCGGTCATATGGGCTGTCGGCGCTGCGTCGGCGAGCTTGCGCCGAACCCGTGCAAGAAGTGCGAGTAGTCAGCGAGGTTGCCGCCGTCGAATCAATTTGGCGCAAGATTGCCGCCGTCGAATCGATCTGGAGCAATGGTCAAGTGCGTCGGCTGCCAGAGCTTGGTCGCCTCCAGGGAGTCCTACAACCACTATATCGCGTGCCCGCATTGATGAGGACATCCCATCTCTTGATACAACCGCTGTACCTACAGCGACACAAATACAAGGACCAATCACTCGAGCTCGTGCCAAACAACTGAACTATCAGGTACTTTCGTTTCTTGGAACTATTCCTCACATACACGAGAATATGATGCTTGCCTAAATCAGATATGTTTGTTACTCTTAGGAATGATGGACCAAGCATGGATGAGGAGGACAAGCATTGGAGCATGATCACACATGGAGGAGATGGCAGCAAGCACTTGAGGATTGAGGATGATGCCACAAGTGGAGATTTCGGGACTTTGAAGCCACCATAAGAAGAGATGAAGACATGGACGAAATATAGAGTTCTCCACTTCATAATTTCGTCCATAGCATAATATGGTGCTGCGTCACCTTTAGTTTTGGGCCAGGCCCATGTCATTTTCGCTGGAATTAAGTCAGCCACTTTTTAGAGTCCGTATTGAAGGGGGAAAGGCCTTCTAGGGTTTGGTTCGACCACCACATGTATGGCTGGCCGAAACCCCACCTTTTCCTCCTTTAAATACCCCCATAGCCGTCACGTTTAGACTCGGATTTTGATTAGATTAAAAGTTAGCCATCGCTGCAACTCTCGTGTACTTCTTTTGAGGCCAACGCCCAGAACAAGACCGACTATTCGGAATCCCACATTTTCAATAAAGCTTTCATCTATATCCGCAATAATTCTGATTGCATTATTAGTTCTTACTTGTTCTCGATTTCGGGTAGGAATTAAGACCCTCGTCGAGTCGGCTGATCGTGCATCCGCAAGATCGGTAACTCCCGGAGATTGTCCTAGCGATTGCATTGGCGCACGAGCTTTGCACGTGTAGTCGGATCGTCAAGCACGAACTCCACCAACAAATCGACGCTATCTTACTCTCATCGAAAGATCGGCCACCTTTGCCCTATCAAGTGGTATCAGATTTCAGGTTGCTCGGTGAGATTTTAATGTTTTCGTAGTATAGATTGCATCTGCCATCATACCCATAAACCATGAAAAAGCCAAAAAAATACTGTTAGGGTTTTTAGATCATATGTCCCATAAACCCTCGCCACGCCTTGCATTGTCTTTTCGGTTTTGCATAGTTGAATTTGTGTCTGCATCTTCGTGTCGAGTTGCTTGGTCTTAGCGTCTAGTTCCTTTAGAGTTTCGAGTTCCGGTCATATTAGTCACGCCGCCGCCGCCCACTCGCACCATACGCGAGATCACCGCCACCGCCACCACCAGTATACTTCCGCCACTCGCCATATACACCCACGCCATATAATTCCGCCACCTGCCATATACACCTCGCCATATACTTCCGCCATCGCCATATCCACCACCGCCACAGTATATCCGTATCCACCATTATACCCTCAGTGTCCTACCGCGACATCGGATTTGTGCCGCCGATAAAGAATTGGAAGGAGAGCAAAAAAAAAAAAAAAAAAAAAGAGTGTCGGAAACGCTTCGAAAAAATTTTACGGCTACATTGGTTTTTCACTTTGGCGATCACTTTTCGCCACTGGCCGTTATAGCGACATTTTTTTGCCGCTCGCGCGCTTTCCGGAGCACCCCCGAAATTTCGACAAAAAATTTTTTCGAGGCTATACTTGTTTTTAGACCTTGGGGATCGAGTTTGAGACACTTGCCATCATAGTGATTTTTCACACCTCGCGTCGCCACCTCATCGCCACCTCATCGCTGCTAGTTGCTTGTGTGCCGCGCCGTGACCTCGCTCGTGTTCTAGGCTCGCGTCTCTAGTACGGTCTAGCCTAGGACCAGCACAATACCGTTGTTGAGCATACTTTCAATATTGCATTGCTTGTTTTGACAATTCGTTGTTTTGCTACCATATTAGCCTTCCTACAGCTCTACATATTGCCTCCACGTGCCTTTGTGTCGACACACGGTAATCGCTTTGGCAATCTTTGGAGACGCTGATCCTTGCTGGTTGTTACATCACCTTCCTCCTGTTTGGTAAGAACTTGTAAGAGCTTTGTATTTTGCTTGACGAATTGCGCGTGAACCACCATATTCCGTAGTTTGTAGGCATATACATTTGTGCTTTTTGTGTACTAACCATGTCGGGACCGAGTTGATCCGACCGCTGTTGACCCGGCCAAGATGACGCCCGAGCGGTTGCATGCTCACTTCACCCACCTTTTGGGCGGGCATGCTCGCGACACCGATGCGCGCATTGATGACGTGGATGCCAAACTCACCAGACGCGCGCTGGACAAACTGGATGGCCTCGAGGCAGCTTTCAACTCCAAGCTCGACGCCAAGTTCCAGGAGCTTTTGACTCGGTTGCCGCCGCCTCGCGCCAACGTGCAACGCTGCGCGCGCCGCGTTCCTCGTGCGGACGTTCCTGCAGGTACCGCACCTGCTGCAGCAGCCACACATGACGCACCTTCTGATGAAGGCTACGAAGATTATGAAGGGGACGCGGACGAGCAGGTAGATGAGAACGTCATCGGAGGACGAGGAAGTCCAACAACCTGCACTGGTCGTCCACGGCAGCTGAACCGCCACGCTCGACCACCTCCACGCCGGTACGTAATGATGATGATCATGTTGCTAAGCCGAAGCTGAATATTCCGCCATTTGAGGGTAGATATAATCCCGATGCATATCTTACATGGGAATTGGAAGTAGAACAACGCTTTGCATGTTTAAAATACCACGATCACTTGCGTGTTAGTGCTGCTACTTGTGAGTTCACGGATTTTGCATCTATTTGGTGGTCCGAATATTGTAGAACACATGCAGACAAATATTCTCGCTACTCTGGGTTGGGTTAAAACTTGCTATGCGTACTCGTTTTGTTCCTCCATATTATCAACGTGATTTGCTTGAAAAAATTGTCTCGCTTAGAACAAGGAAAAAATTCTGTAGAAGACTATTATCAAGAATTGCAAACTGGCATGATTCGTTGTGGTATTGTAGAGGATAATGAGGCTATGCTTGCACGTTTCTTTGGTGGTTTGAATAAAGAGATTCAGCATATTTTAGATTATAAGGAGTACAACACTATTACTCGCTTGTTTCATCTTGCTTGCAAAGCTGAACGTGAAGTGCGGGATCGCCAACCACCATGGAGAAGAGCTAATGTTTACGCAGGTCGTACATCGTCATGGTCTCCGCGACAATCGAGCGCCACAATCTCGTGGTACTGCACCGGACACCTACTACCTCCAAGTACACCGCGCCCGCATCACGAGCACCTCCTGCCTCTACACCAACACCATCGGCTGGTCCTCCTCGGAGTTCATCTTCCATGGCCTCCACGGGGAAGACGCGCGACATTCAATGTCGCAAATGCTTGGGATTTGGTCACATAGAGAGAGAATGCAGAACCAAGCGTGTGATGTTGGTGCGTGAAGATGGCGAATATGATTACGCAAGTGACTTTGATGAAGATACATTGGCCCTTATTGCTGCACGTGATGGTGCCAACTCGATTCCGAGAGAGAGATGGAGGTAATGGAAGGCGACACTCGCTGATCGGTACGGGAGCTTAGTTGCACGGCGTGTGTTGAGCGTGCAATTGAGCAAAGCTGAGCATGATCAACGCCACAATCTGTTCCAAACAAGAGGCGTTGTAAAAGAGCGAGCTATAAGGATCATCATTGATGGAGGGAGCTGCAATAATCGGCTAGCGTTGATATGGTGGAGAAGCTTTCTCTTCCTACAAGACGGCGCACACATCCATACTACATTCAATGGTTTGAGAGCTCTCGGAAGCTCAAGGTAACAAGAACTACACGTGTGCATTTTACTATTGGTACATATTCTGATTTTGTGGATTGTGATGTTGTACCTATGCAAGCTTGTTCTTTGTTACTTGGTAGACCTTGGCAATTTGATAGAGAATCTGTTCATAATGGTAAAACTAATCAGTATTCTCTTATGCATGATGGAAAGAAAATTGGTCTCAAACCTATGACTCCTGAACAAATACTAAAAGATGATCTTGCTAGAGCTAGTAGAGTCAAAAACGAGGAGAAACTTAAGAGTGAGAATCAGATTGTTGCTGCAGATTTTGTTCCACATAAGACTAATACTAAATCTGATTCGAACCATGCTACTGAAATTCGTTTGAAAAATCCTTGTTTGCTTGCTAGCAAATCCGATATTGCTGAACTTGATGTGGACACTACTCAATGCTATGCTATCATTTGCAAAGAAGTTCTGTTTTCATTTGAGGATATGCCTCCTTCTTTTCCACTGCGGTTGCTAACCTTTTGCGGGAATTCATTGATGTGTTCCCACAAGATGTTCCCCCTGGACTACCACCTATCCGTGGCATAGAACACCGGATTGACTTGATTCCGGGAGCGTCGCTGCCCAGCCGTGCACCATACCGTACCAATCTCGAAGAGACGAAAGAGATCCAGCGACAAATTCGAGGTTCTCCAAGATAAAGGTTACATTCGTGAGTCTCTTAGCCCATGTGCTTGTTCCTATTATCTTGGTACCTAAGAAGGATGGTTCTTCACGCATGTGTACTGATTGTAGAACTATTAATAATATTACCATTCGATACCGTCATCCAATACCTCGTTTAGATGATATGCTTGATGAATTGAGTGGTTCTGTTATGTTCTCTAAAGTTGATTTGCGTAGTGGTTACCACTAGATTCGTATGAAATTAGGAGATGAATGGAAAACAGCGTTCAAAACTAAGTTCGGCTTATATGAGTGGTTAGTAATGCCCTTTGGTTTAACTAATGCACCTAGTACTTTCATGAGACTGATGAACGAAGTTTTACGTGCTTTTATTGGACGTTTTGTGGTGGTATACTTTGATGATATTCTGATTTATAGCAAATCTTTGGAGGAACATTTGGATCATTTACGTGCTGTTTTCAATGCGTTACGTGATGCACGTTTGTATGGTAATCTTGAGAAGTGCACCTTTTGCACCAATCGAGTTGCGTTTCTTGGCTATGTTATTCTTGCGCAGGGAATTGAAGTTGATCCAGCCAAGATTGAGGCAATTGAGAGTTGGCCGCAGCCAAAGACGGTCACACAAGTGAGGAGTTTTCTTGGCCTCGCTGGCTTCTATAGGCGCTTTGTGAAAGATTTTGGATCCATTGCTTTGCGCCGCTGAATGAGCTTACAAAGAAGGATGTGCCCTTTGTGTGGGGCGATGCACAACAAGACGCCTTCATGATTACGAAAGATAAGTTAACACATGCTCCATTACTCCAACTTCCTGATTTCAATAAGACTTTTGAGCTTGAATGTGATGCTAGTGGAATTGGTTTGGGAGGTGTGTTATTACAAGAGGGCAAACCTGTTGCATATTTTAGTGAAAAATTGAGTGGGCCTAGTCCGAACTATTCTACTTATGATAAAGAATTATATGCGCTGGTTCGGACATTAGAAACTTGGCAACATTATTTATGGCCTAAAGAATTTGTTATACATTCCGATCATGAATCTTTGAAGCATATTCGTAGTCAAGCTAAGTTGAATCGCCGCCATGCAAAGTGGGTTGAGTTTATTGAGTCTTTTCCTTATGTTATCAAACACAAAAAGGGTAAAGATAATGTTATTGTTGATGCTTTGTCGCGCCGTTATACTATGCTATCTCAACTTGACTTCAAGATTTTTGGATTAGAAACAATAAAGGAACAATACTTGAATGATGCTGATTTTAAAGATGTGTTGCTGAATTGTAAAGATGGTAGAACATGGAACAAATTCGTCCTCAATGATGGATTTGTGTTCCGTGCTAACAAGCTATGCATCCCAGATGGTTCCGTTCGTCTTTTGTTGTTGCGGGAGGCGCATGGAGGAGGATTGATGGGACACTTTGGTGTGAAGAAGACGGAAGATGTACTTGCTGCACACTTCTTTTGGCCACGTATGCGTCGAGATGTTGAGAGATTTGTGGCACGCTGCACTACATGTCAAAAAGCTAAGTCTCGACTTAATCCACATGGTTTATATATGCCTCTTCCTGTTCCTAGTGTACCTTGGGAGGATATTTCTATGGATTTCGTTTTGGGTTTGCCTCGTACACAGAAGGGGAGGGATAGTATCTTTGTTGTTGTGGATAGATTTTCTAAGATGGCACACTTTATTCCATGTCACAAAACCGATGATGCTACACATGTTGCTGATTTGTTCTTTCGGGAAATTGTGCGTTTACATGGTGTGCCAAATACTATTGTTTCTGATCGTGATACTAAGTTTCTTAGCCACTTTTGGAGATGTTTATGGGCTAAGTTGGGGACTAAATTGCTGTTTAGTACTACATGTCATCCCCAAACTGATGGACAAACTGAAGTAGTAAATAGAACTTTATCTACTATGTTGCGGGCTGTTTTGAAGAAGAACTTAAAATTGTGGGAAGAATGTTTACCTCATGTTGAATTTGCTTACAATCGTTCGCTGCATTCTTGATGCGGGCTAAGCCCGAGGGTGTGCCCAATCTTCACGGTTTGACCCGGGTGAGTGTGATTGCGGAGGGGGATTCGCGGGGAAGTGGATGAACGCGAAGAACACGATACAAACACACGCACACAACACAATCGGTTTGTTCTCGTTGGCCCGAACCACCAACTCGATAGAAGTTGCAAGGAAAAGACCTTTCGGTAGAAGTCCCGCAAAAAGATCGACGAATCGAAGATCCTATGAATCTAGAAGGGTGAAAAGACCAAACTCAATAGAAGTGCAAGCAAAAGACCAAATAGGTAGAAGTGCAAGCAAAAGATCAAGATTGGTAGAAGTCACCAAAGAGATACAATAGGATTCGATCGGAGCCCGGGTGATACAATAGGAATTAACCTAAGGTGGGGGTTTCCCAAATCCACAAAGGGATAATAGAGGCATAAGCCAATTCATCTAAACATCATCTCTCCCTCATGAAGGTGGGGGTGGAGGTCTATTTATAGGGAACCACTAAGGAGGGGTATTTTGGGGAAACAAAGATACAAGCACAGCCATACATGTGGCAACCTAGGGTTAGGTTTGGTAGTGGTCACGACCACGGCGGCGGAGCTGCCGGCGTGGGGAGGGCGGCAGTGCGCGTGCGGCGGCGGCGCTGACGGCCGGCGCAGCGGCAGTGCCGGCCTGGAGTGTCCAGCTCCTCTTCTTCCTTCTTCTCTTCCATGCTTCCGTGACATCGGCCTTGCGTCCTCGGGTCTCCGTGGCGTCTTCTCTTCCCTCCGTACTTGTCGTCGAGTTCCTATCATCAAGGTATGACGGAGTATGAAGTAGTATATCATTCCAAGTAGGCGATTCGAGGCACGCGTAAAGGAGAAGATTCACCTTAGCGTGCCGTCTTGGCGATGAAGTACATGATGCGGTGAAGACCGAAGGTCGGGCTGCATCATCTCCCCCCACTTGAAAAAGAGTCGTCCTCGACGATAGCTCTGCATGAATGTGTAGAGGAGGTAGATGACACCAACGCTTGAATGTCGCTTCACTTGTCAAGGGCCCTATCAATAGCACAAGAAAAGCCAAACAACACTCAAAGCATAGCCAATGTTCCACGGGTTTAGCAAGAGAGCGTAAGTAGAAGGAGGTCACCTTAGCATAGTGTCGGTGTGCTCTCATGGAGAGATCTTGTGTAGTCGAAGTATGGGGTTGAACCCATTCGTTGACGCTCATCCACAAGTCACTTTTACCTTCACACAACAAAGACCAAGCAAAGTATGTTTGTGTGTGATATTGGAGCACATCATCGATGACATGTCCTTTCATGTTCACAACACCGTTAGCACAACACAAATTAAACAAGAAGAATGCATGTGCAAGGTCAATGTGTAAGAACTCCATATGAACATCTTCCAAATGTGGGAACACAAAAACTCCAAATTGTGAGACGACCATGTTGTCCATCTCATGTAGAAATTCATTTTCATTGTTGCTCTCAAGGCATCGGAAAGAGAAAGTGTTCAACATCCTTGAAGCAACAAGTGGAGAATTTGGCCAAAACGCATAAGAGGAAGTGTCCGAAATATCATCAACATGTGTGCACACAAACCATTGGAAAGAGAAATTGGTCCTCATATTTGGTGCAACACACAACATATCATCCAACAAGTTCACCAAGAAAACATTTGCACAACCGTGCGTGCCAACAAACCAAATGAAAGAGCAATTGGTCAACTTTTTTGAGGCAACACCAACGGTAAGAATCACATCATCATGCTTGCAAAAGAACCAAGAGAAAGAGAAATTGTTCGGCATGTTCAATGCAAAGCATGGGAAAGGTATTAGAGCCGGGTTCGATCTTGAACTCACTTGTATTATGCTCTCTAGAGCTCTCTTTGTCAACTCGTGCTCAATCGAGGTTGACATTGGCATTCTTGTACCTACACACACAATAGGCAAAGCAAAGAACGTGTGTGCATGGTATATGAACACATCATCCATCATGATGGTCCATCTCTTTTGCACATCACCATTAGCGTTAAGCAAAGCATCATAATAGATATGGTGAATATGCGGAGTAAACATGGGAACATGCTCAACATGGATATATGCAAAGTCTCCAAAATTTGAGAGAGCTATGGGGGCAATCTCACTTACAAGCATATTAACATCATTGCAAACCAAGCATTGGAAAGAGCAAGTATTCAACATTTTGGTTGCATTAATGGGAGAGTATTGCAAGCATTTCACACAAAACATGTTCAACATTTTATCATTGTTGTCGACAAACCTAGGGAAAGAGCAATTGTTCATCAAGGTTGTCACAACACAAGCATTAGCATCATCATTTTCATTGCAAGCAATACATGGGAAAGAGCAATTGTTCAACATATTGCAAGCAATAGGAGAGAAAGTGAAACTCTCATAGCATGACATGGTGATATTATCATAAGCAACTAATTCCACATGATCAACCATAGTGGTATCACAAGTATCACAAGGGAATGTGAAAGAAGCATATGACATAGCAATAGGATCATCCAACTCATGCAAGCACTCATCAAGCATCATGTCCACTAGTGGGATCATGGCATCATCAACACCCATATAGGTACCTTTGTAGTCCGACTCATTTGAAGTGGGTGTTGTGGAAGAGGTAGGCTCCATGTGGCCTCCATGTTCATCTTCAATCAAGCATGGTGTGGTATCATCATCTTCATGCACCATGTACATCTTCTTTTCCGTGATCGACGTCTCGTCATCCATGGGACCTAAAGAGACACAAGGAAACACACTAGAGGTAGAGGGTAAGTTGTTAGAATTTGAAATGGCCTCACATGACCTATCAACTACCACTCTCATCTCACTCGGTGTATCACTCATATCCTCAATGTGGAGGCACTCAAGCTCATGTATAGTGGATTCACTCAGCTCACATATAGTGGAGTCCCTCATCTCCATGGCAATGGCGTCGTCGATGTCCGAGCAACCTAGCAAAGAGGAAGACAACACAAGAGGAGTAGAGGTTAATGTGTTAGAAATCAAAGCGTCCTCACTCAACTCATGTGGTGTGTCACTCTTGCTCTCAAGGTGTTTGAAGTAGGATTTGCACTCGGCTTTATCTTGGATGGTCATATTTGCTTCAAGAGCTTCTAGCTCGGCAAAGTAGGCTCTCATCTCGGCCTTTTCTTGTGGGGTCATATTGGGTAGCTCTCACTAGGAAGGGTGTGTATGTATGTGGTGGAAGGAAAACTACCAAAAGGTCAAAACTAGCAAACCAAAATCGAGAAAATGGTTCAAGTTAGAGAATAACCGATATGTACTCACACACACACACACAAAGCACACGCAAAAGGCTAAGAACTCTATATGGTGGTAGGTGAGGAAGTGGATAGCAAACGAAAAGAACCAAAGAAAATGTCTATTGTCAAATGTGGGTAAGATCCAAAGTCAAATGTCAAAAGTGGTGATCTATGTCAAAGAAACACGGAAACACACACAAGGAAGAACAATGGGGTTAGCGCGACCAAGGAAGTGAGCAAGTAACAAGATTGTCCTAACGAAGACTATTAGCTCGGTGTCGCGCCAACACAAGAGAGGCCAGTAGCTTGGTTGCATATGAGAGAAGCAACTAGATTTGCACAAATGCCACTCTTCTCTTTTCTCTCTTAGTGCTCACAAGCTTTGCACTCCTTTGTATCGGTGGACACACACTCTTTTTGTATTTCCTTTTCCTTTTTCTCTTTTTTTTCACTTTTTTTCTTTCTATGCTTAGAAGCTTTATTTTTCTCTATGTCACACTTTTTCTTCTTTTGTGTATCTTTCTCACCGAGCTTGCTTCGGAGCTTTGCTCAACACAACGCGCACACACCCTCTCACGGTCGTGACACTTGTGCAATGCTTCGCAACACTCGGAAAGCCACTCTCAATGGGATAGGTACACAAAGAAAGAAACGGGGCTACAAGGGGTAAGGGGGCAAGTTATACCTAGTGAAAAGGTTAGGCGGTGTCAAGCACACGAACTTGCGATGGCGAAGTGGTGGTGTCGATGACGATGGCGAAGTTGCGCCGGAATCCGGGGTGCCAACGGTGTCGTCGCGGTGTTGATGTAGGCGCGGAAGCGGGATAGACAACCGATGCACTCCAAATCGGAAACCGAGCAAAATATGTCAATGCCCCAAAAGTTGGGTCAAAACGAGCGGTCAAAAGTTGGGCTCCAAAAATCGTCAAAAATTAGACGTAGACTATGTGGAGTCGTTGGAGGATGTTGTTAAAGTTTGGAGTCAAACGGGCGCCGGAAAGTTGTCAAAATTTGGGGCAAAAAGATGGGTCAGAATTGTCTGAAACTTGCACAGCGGCACTGCCGGGCTGTGTTGGCCGGCACTGCCGGGGTGACTCGGCCGGCACTGCCGGGCTGATGCTAGCGGCACTGCCGGTCTGCTGGTCAACGCGATTCAGAGTGAGCAGAATCAAGCGGAGGAAGGTGGAGCTGGGGCGGGCCTGCCCGTGATCTGGCTGAGCGGGAGCCTGTGGTGGAGCGCGCGTGCGGCGAGCTTGGGGCGAGCGGCGGCTGCTGCTGCTGTGGAGGTTGCGCGCGCGGGGGCAGGCGGGGCCAGGGGCGGTGGTGGCCTGAGCTGGGCGAAACAGGCGCGGTGGTGGTGCTCGAGTGGGGCGGGAGTTGGCGTGGGCCGGCGGCGTGGTGGCCCAAGGGCGCGGGGCGAGCGGCAGGTGGAGCCTGGCGGGTCGAGCGGCAAGCTTAGGCGGCTCTGGTCGAGCGAGGCGGGCGGGTGAGCTGCTGCTGCGCGTGGGAGGTGGTGCAGCGGAGGTGAGGAAGATGATGCGAGGCCGGCAGTGCCGGTGGGAATCGGCCGGCAGTGCCGGTGAGCACGAACAGGACGAACTGTTCTTCGTGAGCAGCGGAAAATTGGCCAGAAAATCGTCGATTCACGAAGATATACAAGGAATTTGACCACGAAATTTTGCAGGGATGTAGATCAGCCACTAAGACAACAGATCTGTGGATCAAAACCACAAAAAACTCAACAAATTCAGAGATCCAAATTCGAGCTATTTTTTGGGGAAAATTTTTTTGGGGCAATTTTTTGGGCGAAATTGGTGGAATCGGAGGGTCAAATCCGTGGCAACCTTTGCTCAGATACCATATGATGCGGGCTAAGCCCGAGGGTGTGCCCAATCTTCACGGTTTGACCCGGGTGAGTGTGATTGCGGAGGGGGATTCGCGGGGAAGTGGATGAACGCGAAGAACACGATACAAACACACGCACACAACACAATCGGTTTGTTCTCGTTGGCCCGAACCACCAACTCGATAGAAGTTGCAAGGAAAAGACCTTTCGGTAGAAGTCCCTGCAAAAGATCGACGAATCGAAGATCCTATGAATCTAGAAGGGTGAAAAGACCAAACTCAATAGAAGTGCAAGCAAAAGACCAAATAGGTAGAAGTGCAAGCAAAAGATCAAGATTGGTAGAAGTCACCAAAGAGATACAATAGGATTCGATCGGAGCCCGGGTGATACAATAGGAATTAACCTAAGGTGGGGGTTTCCCAAATCCACAAAGGGATAATAGAGGCATAAGCCAATTCATCTAAACATCATCTCTCCCTCATGAAGGTGGGGGTGGAGGTCTATTTATAGGGAACCACTAAGGAGGGGTATTTTGGGGAAACAAAGATACAAGCACGGCCATACATGTGGCAACCTAGGGTTAGGTTTGGTAGTGGTCACGACCACGGCGGCGAGTGCCGGCGTGGGGAGGGCGGGCAGCTCGGTGCGTGCGAGCGGTGCTGGCGGCAAGGGCGACAGCGGTGCCGGCACTGGAGTGTCCGGCTCCTCTTCTTCCTTCTTCTCTTCCATGCTTCGTGACATCGGCCTTGCGTCCTCGGGTCTCCGTGGCGTCTTCTCTTCCCTCCGTACTTGTCGTCGAGTTCCTATCATCAAGGTATGACGGAGTATGAAGTAGTATATCATTCCAAGTAGGCGATTCGAGGCACGCGTAAAGGAGAAGATTCACCTTAGCGTGCCGTCTTGGCGATGAAGTACATGATGCGGTGAAGACCGAAGGTCGGGCTGCATCAATTCTACCACTAAGATGTGCCCATTTGAGATTGTTTATGGTTTTGTACCACGTGCACCTATTGATTTGTTGCCTTTACCATCTTCTGTGCAAAATAATTTGGATGCTACAAACCGTGCTGAATTGATACTAAAATTGCATGAGACTACTAAAGACAACATAGCACGCATGAATACTAAGTATAAAATTGCTGGGGATAGAGGAAGAAAACATGTTGTGTTTGATGTTGGTGATCTTGTTTGGTTGCATTTGCGCAAAGATCGTTTTCCTGAATTGCGCAAGTCAAAACTAATGCCACGCGCTGCTTGGTCCTTTTAAGGTGTTAGAGAAAATAAATGATAATGCATATAAACTTGAGCTTCCTGCAGAATTGGGTCCGGTTAGTCCTACATTTAACATTGCGGATTTGAAGCCTTACTTTGGTGAAGAAGAGGAGTTTTCGTCGAGGACGACTTCAATTCAAGAAGGGGGCATGATGAGGACATCCCATCTCTTGATACAACCGACTGTACCTACGACGACACAAATACAAGGACCAATCACTCGAGCTCGTGCCAAACAACCTGAACTATCGAGTACTTTCGTTTCTTGGAACTATTCCTCACATACACGAGAATATGATGCTTGCCTAAATCAGATATGTTTGTTACTCTTAGGAATGATGGACCAAGCATGGATGAGGAGGACAAGCATTGGAGCATGATCACACATGGAGGAGATGGCAACAAGCACTTGAGGATTGAGGATGATGCCACAAGTGGAGATTTCAGGACTTTGAAGCCACCATAAGAAGAGATGAAGACATGGACGAAATATAGAGTTCTCCACTTCATAATTTCGTCCATAGCATAATATGGTGCTGCGTCACCTTTAGTTTTGGGCCAGGCCCATGTCATTTTCGCGAGGAATTAAGTCAGCCACTTTTTAGAGTCCGTATTGAAGGGGAAAGGCCTTCTAGGGTTTGGTTCGGCCACCACATGTATGGCTGGCCGAAACCCCACCTTTTCCTCCTTTAAATACCCCCATAGCCGTCACGTTTAGACTCGGATTTTGATTAGATTAAAAGTTAGCCATCGCTGCAACTCTCGTGTACTTCTTTTGAGGCCAACGCCCAGAACAAGACCGACTATTCGGAATCCCACCTTTTCAATAAAGCTTTCATCTATATCCGCAATAATTCTGATTGCATTATTAGTTCTTACTTGTTCTCGATTTCGGGTAGGAATTAAGACCCTCGGCGGTCGGGCGATCGTGCATCCGCAAGATCGGTAACTCCCGAGATTGTCCTAGCGATTGCATTGGCGCACGAGCTTTGCACGTGTAGTCGGATCGTCAAGCACGAACTCCACCAACAAATCGACGCTATCTTACTCTCATCGAAAGATCGGCCACCTTTGCCCTATCACGCATGGTCCGTGCGGCTGCACAGAGGCCATCAGTACCGGCTGCAGCTTCACCGGCCCACCGCGGGAGCTCCTGGTACACCTCCAAGCATCCCACTCCATCCCAGTGTTTACATTCCAGTATGGCATACCCACCTGGTGCATAGTTCGCGTTCCGGTACAACCGCAGGGACACATGTTCATCGACAGTGGGGAAGGAGATGGTACCATGTTCGCCATCACCGTTGGCGCGCTCGGCCCGACCACCATTGTGTCTTGTGTGTGCATCAGGTCGGCCGCGTGCTTGTTTCCGGTGTACAAGGCGCAGCTGCTGGTGATTGGTCCGCCGGAGCCGGCGCCGGCTGGGACCAGTGACCTCTCGACGGACACCTTGATGGCGGTAATCGAGCCGACGAGCTCCCCGACGCCTAGCTCGATCATGTTGCAGCAGCTCACTTCTTTCCTGGTGGTGCCACCCCATTGCGCGAAGCAGAATGGAGGGCAGCGTGTATTGCCTATCCGCGTTTGCATCAACAAGAAGGTTATACAATAATCTTCGTTTAGTCATACTACAGTGTAGTTACTCGAAGAGCGGAGGGAGTAGTTTAGTTCGAAATAGGGTTCGTTCGGATGTATTTTGGACTTGTATAGTAGTACTACTACTCCAGAACTATTAGCTAGCTAGTTGGAGTGCTAGAACGCAGCTCGGAGTATTAGTATTTTGGTAGTACTACTAGTATATATATGTGACTGCAAGTTCAAACTAAAATGGGTATTTATTGCTAATGTTGTTCTCTTGGAGTCATCATTTTTTCTAAACGTGTTAACTATGCTATTGTCTAAGGATTCGTTTAGATTTTTTCGGTTGAATTCATATTTCGTCGCTTCCTAATTTGGCAAAACTGCACTGTCATGGGCATTCTTACAAGGTCGCTGAAGTTTCGAAGTTTCTTAATGTATATTGCGTAGGGTGTACCCCCTTAACATGGATCTGTTGCATTTTTTGGTTGTATTTTTTTGGCAATTTTCAGGACCATAAAATAGCATGCCTTCAGTTGAAATTTGAATAACTTTTCGAAAAGTGTCCGATACTAGCATGGAGTAGTAAATTTTTTTGTACTCCCTCGGTCCCACCAAAAGTGTCTCAACTTTGTTAAAATTTAGATGGATAGATGTATCCATCTATTTTTTTCAAAGTTGAGACAACTTTGGTGCGATGGAGCCACGGAGTCCTAGTTGATGGCGAGAAGATTGATGCCTTGCTAGGTTGGTGTACGTCGCAAAAAGAACAAGGTTGGTGTATTTTTTTTTTGTTCACCATAATACTGACATGGCCATCGATTTGATTAAACAACACAAGCCTGGGACGTTTCACTTATTTATTGTGTAGGAAGCACGATTAATGGACTGTAATGATGGGCTACTCCTATAGTCCGTCTGCTCCTACTCGGGTGTCGGGTCACAGTCACACTCTCCTCTTTTTTTGAACACATTCACACTCTCCTCGAAACTGCAGTAGGCAGTCTCGGTTCACCTCCGTCGTCTGACTCGTCTATCCCCACTCCGCCCACCTTCCATAGCACGCGCCTGCGTCTCCGCCATGGCGCTTTCGCATCCTATCCAGCAGTGCCCAGTTTGAAGAGCCTCTGTTATCCATCTCAAACCCCCACCTACCGCCATTGATCGCCATCTCTCTCCCAAAGTTCCAATCAGTAAATCTCCCAAGAAAATCCCCAACCCCATTGTACCACCTGCCTCTTTGCGATGGCGAAATCGAGCACGATCTGTGGATCTGGGCTGTTTCACAAGGTGTTTACGGAAGGCCCCCTTGAAGAGCTCATCATCCAGTGCGACGCCATCATCGCCGCGTCCCTAGTCGGTTCCTCCAAAAGTATTCTTCAATCGGCCAAATACAGTGCCACTCTGCCTGCTTCTCAACCGTTTGGCCTTCCGTGTGTTCTTTGTTGTGACCCGGTAGATAAACCATGGGTGTTCAAGGAGGATTTACCGGTGCACATCAAGTGCAAAACTAGATCCGCTGGACAGGTTCTCCTACGATGGCCTAATGCCACACGGTAAGGATGAGTAGCAGGCAGGCGCCAATGGAGATTGGATCGCCACAGTTGGCCCCGAATGGAAGTGGAGCCTCCTCAATGTCTACACTCATCGAAATATTGACCTTCCATCTCTGAGGAAGAAGTTTGAAACCACATGCAATCCACTTATATTCGGGTATAAGGGTTATGTTATTCAACTGCAGAAGATAGCTATTTGCCAAGTTCCTATAGCTGCTGGGGGGTATGAAGATTTCTCCCTTGTCGCATTCTTCGACTTTGCAATTGCCTACCTCCATGGCGAAAATCCTCGTACATGGATACTTCTTGAAAACCAGTTTGAACACAACGCCACATACTGCGATGCAATTAGACATAACCGACTTGTGTTCGCCGTTACTGAGCTTGGAAATGTTTATGCATGGGATCCTTATCAATTTGGTAACATTTCATCCCTAATTTTTTTATATACGTAACATATATACAGCATGTCACCTCTTATTTGCTGAAATGTCTTGGCATATTTCGGCTTAAAGGAATTCCATAGGCGCACACCATAAACCTCTTGTGGTATGAACATATATAGTTATAGAATTTAACATCAATAGGAACTTTAGTATGGTCTAATGTGCATGTTGTTCCGTAAGAAAAAGGCCCCCTAGTAATTAAGTTTCTTTATTATTACACCCTGGAAAATTTAAGGTAGAATAAAAATAGAATCAGTAAAGGTGCCATGCAATATTAATGAAGACTTTCATTTGTTTGTATTCCCCTGCTTCTAGGGAATAAGGAGTACCATAGTCAAACCTTCTAAAATTTGGACCAATATTTTGGGGAACATGTTTTAAATCCTTACAAAGTTTTACCAAGATATTCTAAATATATTTCAAACCATCTTATGTTCGACCATGATTTTATAAAATACTAGTATTGGCATCTACAATATCAAATCAATATCACTAGTAGATAAATCATGAAAGATATTTTCATGTGACGTGTTCTTTCCTTTTTCAAGGTCCTATAGTGCTCCCTGCTCCACTCCTTCCGTGGACGGCTGGACTTGATCTTAATGATGATGATTTTGAGTCTCACTACAAGGAAAATGCTTATTGCCGGCGCACCAAAAAGGCCTATTGCCGGCGCACTAGAGCCCGCCGGTGGGAACAGGCCGGTGATAATCGCTTATTGCCGGTGCACCAGTTGGTGCGCCGGTGGTAACTCGCGTTATCCCCGGCGCACCTGTCTTGTTCGCCGACGGTAGGTTATACAAGAAAACAAAAAAAATTCAAATCTAGATCTAGATCTAGATCTAGCTAATCAGTGGTTGTCGTCTCTGCGCCGGTGTAGGAGGTACAGGAGGTGCAGGAGGATGGCGGAAGCTCCCGAGGTCGTCGCGTCGGTGTAGGAGGAGGAGGAGTAGGCCGGAGGTGGAGGAGCCTGGAGTAGGTGGGGGAGCCCGGAGTTGATGGAGGTGGCCGGAGGTGGTGGAGGATGCCGGAGGTGGTGGAGGAGCCTGGAGGTGGTGGAGGAGGCCGGAGGTGTTGGAGGAGACCGTTGGTGGTGGAGGAGGCTGGAGGACGTTGTGGCCGTCGGTGGCCATCGTGGCCGTCGGTGCAGTAAAGGTCGCCGGAGTAGCTCGCCGCAGTAGCTCGATGTAGTAGATGAGGAGGAGGAGGAGGAAAAGAGAAGGAAAATGTGAAAGTGAGGAGCACAGGCAGGTGTGGAGTATATATATACCATAGGTTACTACAGGCGCACCAAGTAGGGTGGTGCGCCGGGGGTAATTTTTTTCTTTTTTTCACCCAAATCTTAAATCTGAAAAAAGTCCTGTTTCTGTTTTGAATTTGAAGAATCCATTTTTTCTCCAAACGGCCATAGGCGGTTGAATTTGAATAGGAAATTTCGAGTAGATCAATTTTGATATAAAAAAGTTTTTCATCGGAGGTCGTATGCAACCAGAAATCCCGTTTTACCGAAAGATGACGCCATTTTGCATAATACATCGAAATTCAAATTTTCAAATTTTCACTAAAACTAGATCACATATTACATGGGCATTTCAAAGGATTTTATTTTTTGAATTTTCTATCATTTTCTATTATTTTTTCGAAAACTGAAAAGGCGATTCCCGGGGTGCAGAGAAAAATCTAGGCAACTTACCCCCGGCGCACCTCTATGGTGGTGCGCTCGGTGGTAAATTGTCTACCACCGGCGCACCACCATAGAGGTGCGCCGGGGGTAAGGTGCCCAGAATTTTTGCTTCCGGCCAGATCTCTTCGAATTTTATCCCCGGCGCACTAATTTTTTTTGTGCGCCGGTAGTATAGGTTCTTCACCGGCACGGCCTAATTTGGCCCGCCGGCGGTATTTGCCACTGGTGCGCGTCAATGATGGTGCACCGGCACTTTTCCGTGCAGCTATAGCCCTTTTCCTAGTAGTGTCTAATAGTCGTACGTGGTGGCTGGCAAGATCTCAAGATTGTTCTAGACTTCTCTTGGTCTATGCACGTGGCGTAATGGATATTGATGGTGCTCTAACTTATGATAGTACCCCTGTTGTCCATTGCGGTCGCGCTGTTCGCAGCTATACTTCGGGGTATACCTGCATTGTATTCTCGAAGGACACTAGTCGGTTACTTCCAGCTTACCCGTGGGAAAGGGTTACTAATCTTGGAGACTATTCTATGTTCATTGGGGTGAACTATCCGATTTTCATGCCAGTGGGTGGTGCAACATTTCCACCAGGATATTTGACAAGAAGAAAATGCATCTACACCACGCCTCAGGCCATTGGCCTTCAGTTTAACATAGCACGTCATGAAATTTTCCGCTTCAGTCTAAATGGCGAAGACCAGCAAAGCATCTCTTTCTCAAGCAGCGTTCCAGCGGCCAACTGGCAGACGGGATTTTGGTTCATCCCAAGCTACACCAACGCGCTGGACTGGAACCAAGACAAGCAGAGTTAGGGATATTTATGTAATAGTAGGATCATACTACTAGCTAGCTCAGTTGGTCTTGACTCCTATTTAACTATTTATAGCTAATGTACTTAGGTGATAAATTGATGCTATTTGCATGAACCCAGGTGCTTCTTGTAATTTGATCAAATACGGTCTATACACATGCATGGCTGTTTGGTTGTTTCAGTGTCCCTAGAGGCATACATATATACTGTTATTTAGCAATCTTTATTACAGTACAAAGGTCTTAACCTCATGGTTCATACAAAGTATAAACGTAGATCAGCCATCTAAACATAGAAGACATTCTAGTGTATGATTCTTACATATACAAATCAACATGCTATCAGAAAATATTAATGTGAATTGTAATGGCTGTACAAACCCGTGCATCATTCTCTAGCCGTTTGCACCCAAAAACCAAATCGTGGTACTTCATAGTTGACTATATGTAGGACAACATACGGATCCAATGCGAAGCCATGGGTATCACCTGCATGAAAGAACCAGATTTCACATGGTTGGAGGTACTCCATATGGCATTTAAAATCATTCCTTGTCCTTCATATGGCCCTTAAAATCGTACAGTTGGATTTGTGGGTTTTATTTTTTTATTAACACAGCTCAATTAATTGCCCAAAAATTGTTTAATAATATTATTAAGGGGTGTGATGTTGAAAGCCATAAGAACAATGTGCCAAACAATCTTTGCTAGCGTACAGTAAATGTATACCCATCAGAAATATTAGTACTAGTAGTACTATCAAAATAATCGACAGACGTGAATGTTTCTTTGGTCAAAATAACTACTGCACCATCTTAAAAGTAAATGGCATGACCATTTATTTGATTTGATAGCGTGCATCTAGATGGCGTACATTACTATATCTACTTCCTTGGGTCGCCCAAATCTGGAGTACTAAAAGCAAATCCTGGTGATTCATTTGACAAGACAACACAGATGCGTCCAAATTTCTCCTCCCATATTATTATAGTAATATATGAAATCGGGAGTGCGTTGCCTCGTTGCCTTCCAAGAGAAGCTGCATTCCTTGCCAAAAAAGAGAGAGAGGCTGTATTTATAACTACCTCACCGGCCGCCACTAGTACAAACCATCACTCTCTCTCCAGTCTCCACCTCCACCTCCACCTCTTCCCTAGTAGCTCCACCTCCATATCGGCGACGGACGACAATCTCGCGGCTTCGACTTCCTCTTAGACGGCAGCGGCGACAGAGGCGTGAGGCACCTTCTCCGCGGCGCATCACTCATCCTCGTCCCGCGGCAACAATGGCTGTATGTGAAATCACCATACCCTTATGTATGGTAGAGATGATGATGCGGATAAAATTTTATTGGCGGTTGCTCATCCTTGTTTGAATATTTGGTGTAGATTCACATCTAGGGAAGGGAGTCAAGCGGGGTGGGTAGCGGGCTAGCTAGTTTCAGTGCGAGTGCTTTAAATCTGCTCTAATCTCAACCACTATTTGCTCTAAGTTTCTGCTTTGCGGGACGATTCGCGGACGCCGCTTGCAACCCTAATCTAGGGTATTGATCCTAGTTTAGTAGACTACTAGGATTTACATGCCAATTTGTTTTTAGACTAGATTCGGATATTTGTCAATACTACTACGTACTTCCTCCGTTCGTATTTAATTGACTCTAGTTGAAAGCATCGATAGTTCATTTTCTTCTATCCCTCGCGTCGACTAATTAAAACCGAACAGAGGGAGTATTAGGAATCCATGTGCATCCGTACTACCAGTAAGGTATTGCGTTGTTGTAGAGGCTCAGTGTAATCAATATCTTTCGATATTAATATACTCACTTTATCAGAAAATAAATTAGGAACCCATGTTCAAACTTGCTAGTTTGATCGACGTTTGATGATGATTTGTGAGGCCATGTATGGGCCTAGTTTGTTTTGCTTGGTGGTTAGTAGGCTGATGATTTTTTTTTGCTTGGTCGATCTGTGGTCGTTCCATGGCCACTGCTGATTAAGCATTACTAGAATCAACAATTTTTTGCTTGTCTGGTGATTGGAAGTGTATGTGCTCTTCTGAAGAGCACCATCGCACGATGATTAGTCTTAATGGAGATGCAGATGTCGATCAAGAGGGATAAACATATCTTGATCATGCATTTCTCACGAGATTACTTGGTGATTGGAAGTAGAATCCACAATTTGTTGTGCAAACTTCTCAACATATGCATATATTCAATGAATTGGCTTTATGTGATCAATAGTACTTCTTATTGCAGATGGATGGAGGGGAAAGAGCGAAAAAACCTATACTTAGTGAAATGACTTCTCATTTTGTGACTTCTGGTATCCCAGATGACAAGGTAAATATATAGAACGACGATTCGTAGGTGATGAAAGCAGAATCCACAATTTTCCGTGCAAACTTCTCAACATATGCATATATTTGACTAATTAGTTTTATGTGATCAATAGTATTACTTATTCCAGGTGGACCTAGGGGAAGGAACGAAAAAGCGGATGCTATGTGAAATGACTTCTAAATATGTGTGTTCTGATATCCCAGATGACAAGGTAAACATATGGACCGACGCTTGTTTTGCCGCTGCCCCCATTAGATGGCTAGATGCTCTGGTCTAATTTCTGTTCATGTGCTTATTATTGCAGAAACATAGAGTTGAAGAAAACTCTATATTGTCTGATGACAAAGGTGAAATGGCATGCCAGTCTTTTAAACCTCCGACGCCACCTTGTTTACTGTTTATGGAGACTGAAGCAGCTGGACCTGGTACTGATGAGCCTATACCTGACATCATCGTGCCACATGAATAAGGTTGTGGATTGGGTTTACCCCCGTCGTAGAAACTGGTGGTGCAACTGGAGCTGCTAGTGTAGAGCCTCTAGTGAACGGTGTCGTGCCACGGGAATTCTCTGAACTGGAGCAAGACGGTTTGCCTATTGTCAAGACCGATGTAACTGGTGCTAATGCTGGAGTTGCTACTGATGATCCTGCACCCGAAGTTGTCATGCCACCCGAAGGAGGTTTTGTATTGGTAGAACCCGTCATGACTATGCCCACAGTACTGACTAGTGGTGGACCTGGAGCTGGTAGGGTAGAGCCTCTAGTGAAAGGTGTCGTGCCACGAGAATCCTCTGAAGTGGATGATACGTCCAATTTGCATCACTATTTTATATCATAATTTGCAGTTATTCATTGATATATTTCATATTGGGACACAATACTTATGTTATTTAATTTATTTTGCATGTTTCATGATTATTTGGAGATCGCGCACCGGAGCCCGGATTCTGCTGGAAAAAGCACCGTCAGGATGCAATATTTCGGAAGATCAACTGCGGAAGGAAATTTTACCAAAAATCCTATTTTTCCAGATGACGAAGGAAGCCGAAGGGGGAGCCAGCTGGACCCAAGGTGGGCCCACACCATAGGGCGGCGCGGTCCATGGCCTGGCCGCGCCACCATGTGGTGTGGGGCCCCCACAGCCCCTTTCGCCTCCTTTTCTTCGCGAAACCCTTCGTCCCGAAGACGAAAGCCACAGAGGAATCCTCACGAAGGGTTACAACCGCCTCTGCGGGGCGGAGAACACCAGAGAGAAAAGAGCTCTCCGGCGGGTAGGAATCCGCCGGGGAAATTCCCTCCCGGAGGGGGAAATCGACGCCATCGTCACCACCATCGAGCTGGACATCATCTCCATCACCATCATCATCATCTCCACCATCATCACCGCCATCTGCACTGCTGGACATCGTCACCGCTGTAGCAATTTGGGTTTGATCTTGATTGTTTGATAGGGGAAACTCTCCCGGTATTGATTTCTACTTGTTATTGATGCTATTGAGTGAAACATTGAACCAAGGTTTATGTTCAGATTGTTATTCATCATCATATCACCTCTGATCATGTTCCATATGATGTCTCGTGAGTAGTTCGTTTAGTTCTTGAGGACATGGGTGAAGTCTAAATGTTAGTAGTGAACTATGGTTGAGTAATATTCAATGTTATGATATTTAAGTTGTGGTGTTATTCTTCTAGTGGTGTCGTGTGAACGTCGACTACACGACACTTCACCATTTATGGGCCTAGGGGAATGCATCTTGTACTCGTTTGCCAATTGCGGGGTTGCCGGAGTGACGAAACCTAAACCCCCGTTGGTATATCGATGCAGGGAGGGATCGCAGGATCTCGAGTTTAAGGCTGTGGTTAGATTTATCTTAATTACTTTCTTGTAGTTGCGGATGCTTGCAAGGGGTATAATCACAAGTATGTATTAGTCCTAGGAAGGGCGGTACATTAGCATAGGTTCACCCACACAACACTTATCAAAACAATGAAGATTAATCAGCTCGTATGTAGCGAAAGCACTAGACTAAAACCCCGTGTGTCCTCGAGAACGTTTGGTCATTATAAGTAAACAAACCGGCTTGTCCTTTGTGCTAAAAAGGATTGGGCCACTCGCTGCAATTATTTCTCTCGCACTTTACTTACTTGTACTTATTTCATCTGCTATATCAAAACCCCCGAATACTTGTCTCGTGAGCATTTACGAGTGAATCCTTCATCGAAACCGCTTGTCAACACCTTCTCGCTCCAGGTTGGGTTCGACACTCTTATTTATCGAAAGTACTACGATACACCCCCTATACTTGTGGGTCATCAAGACTATTTTCCGGCGCCGTTGCCGGGAGTGAAGCGCTATTGGTAAGTGGAATTGGTAAGGAAAACCTTTACTCGTTTGTGCTGATTTTATTTCTCGCCTCGCTGCTATAAGTCATTCTGGAGAGATCTTCTCTTCAATTTCTATTTGGGAAATCTACTACTACCGCAACGGTAGTGGATGAGGCGCCAGGTGAGGAAGTAATACCATATAAAATACCTATGAAAATTATTGAACATGTTATGGATAACCGCTATGAAGGGGATGGAATTGTCCATCCCGGTGATCATTTACTCGTTTTTGCATGAATTATGCGGGTTATTCAAATGTGCAGGTATTGCTATGAATGAAGTTAGAAAGAAACTATTCTCTATATCGCTGTCCGGTAAAGCGGCGCATTGGTATAAATTGTCTGAAGAATGGTGATTCTCTTGATTGGGAGGACATTGTGCCTTTATTTTATTCCAAATTTTATCCTCCAAGTGAAATTCACAAAGATCGGAACCGCATATATAATTTCTGGCCTCATGATAGAGAGAGTATTGCCCAAGCTTGGGGAGATTGAAGTCTTTAATGCTCAAATGCCCCATTCATGAGCTTCCGGTAATGTTATTATTGATAATTTCTATGCAAGACTTTCTTTTTAAGACAAGACCTTGTCTGGATACTTCTTGTTCCGGATCATTTACGCGCAATAAAGAAGAGTTTAAAAGGGACCTTCTTGATCGGATCCAAGAAAATACTGAAGGTTGGGAGAACGACAAGGATAGAGAATCAGGTATAATTTATGATTATAAATGCATTGAAGCTTTTATGAATACTGATAAATTTCGTAATATGAGTGCTACATATGGTCTTGATTCTCAAGTTGCTGCAAATCTTTATAAAGCTTTTGCCGCTCATTATGAATTGCCTAAGAAGAATTTTGATAAGTATCATGAACCGTATAAAGATAAAATTGATTCATCTATTAATAAATGTGTTGTAGTTGAAACTGCTGATCATGTTATTCCTGAAGCTTATATTGAAAAAACTCCTTTTCCTGCTAAAATGAAGGAGTACATCGTTATAAATAGTGCGGTTCATAAAAGTGATAAGAAACCTATAGAACCCGAAGAACAAATAAAAGTTGAACTCGCTCGTTGCAATAGTTAAAGATCTTGTGACTCGAAAATGTGGAGGATGGTCATATTATTTTCTGTGAAGATGCTTCTAATATTGTTTCACATCCTAATAAACCCAAACAAGCTAGTGTTCCTATGCTATCTGTTAGAATTGGTGATCATTGCTATTATGGTTTATGTGATATTGGTGCAAGCGTTAGTGCTATTCCTTATGAGCTTTACACGGAGATTATGCACGAAATTGATTCTTGTTAACTTGAAGATATTGATGTGGTTATTCAGCTGGCTAATGGAGAAACTATTTATCCAATTGGTATTGTTCGAGATGTGGAAGTTCTATGTGGTAAGATTAAATATCCTGCTGACTTTTTAGTACTTGGTTCTGCTGCTAGTGATTATTGTCCTATCATTTTTGGTAGACCTTTTCTAAATACTTGTGGAGCTATTATAGATTGCAAGAAAGAGAAAATTTTGACTAAATTTGCTGGTGAATCTTATGAGTTTAACTTCTCTAAATTTACCAAAACTCCTTATAAAGCTGATTTGCCTAGTAATGATTTTAAAATGGAGCAGTGTGCATCTATTGTTCTTGTTCCTAACAATCCTTTGCAGCAACATTTGGAGAACAGTGAGAGTGAAGTTTTTAGGAAAGAAAGAGATGAGCTTGAGGAGATTTTTCTTCGCCAACCTACTCTCAAGCATGATTTACCGGTGGAAGATTTGGGTACAACACCGCCACCAAAGGAAGATCCTATTTTTGATTTAAAGCCTTTGCCTGATAATCTTAAATATGCTCATATTGATGATAAGAAAATATATCCTGTTATTATTAGTTCTAAGATTACAGAGTTTGAAGAAGAAAGATTATTGCGAATATTGAAGAAACACCGAGGTGCTATTGGCTATACTCTTGATGACTTGAAGGGGATTTCTCCCTCTATTTGCCAACACGCCATTAATATGGAAGATGATGCGAAGCCTGTTGTTGAACCTCAGTGTCGTCTAATTCCTAAGATGAAGGATGTGGTAAGAAATGAGGTATTACGACTTCTTGAAGCTGGTATTATATATCCTATTGCCGATAGTAGATGGGTTAGTCCTGTGCATTGCGTTCCTAAGAAAGGAGGAATGACTGTTGTGCCTAATGATAATGATGAGCTCATACCTCAAAGAGTAGTTGTAGGGTATAGAATGTGCATTGATTATCGAAAAGTTAATAAAGTTACTAAGAAAGATCATTACCCTTTACCGTTTATTGATCAAATGCTAGAAAGGTTGTCTAAAAATACTCATTTTTGCTTTCTTGATGGTTATTCTGGGTTTTCACAAATTGCTGTTAAAACTAAAGATCAAGAGAAAACCACCTTTACTTGTCCCTATGGAACTTATGCTTATAGACGTATGCCTTTTGGTTTATGTAATGCTCCTGCTACTTTTCAAAGATGCATGTCCTGCTATTTTTCATGGCTTTTGTGAGAGTATTGTGGAAGTATTCATGGATGATTTTTCCGTCTACGGGAATTCTTTTGATAGTTGCTTGCGAAACCTTGATAAAGTTTTGCAGAGATGTGAAGAAACTAACCTTGTTCTTAATTGGGAGAAATGCCACTTTATGGTTAATGAAGGAATTGTATTGGGACATAAAATTTCCGAGGGAGGTATTGAAGTTGATAGAGCTAAAGTTGAAGCCATTGAGAAGATGCCCTATCCAAGGGATGTTAAAGGTATTCGTAGTGTTCTTGGTCATGCTGGGTTTTATAGGAGATTTATTAAAGATTTCTCCAAGATTTCAAAGCCTCTTACTAATCTTCTTCAAAAAGATGTACCTTTCGTTTTTGATGATGATTGTAAGGAAGCTTTTGAAACTCTAAAGAAAGCCTTAACAACTGCTCCTATAGTTGAACCTCCTGATTGGAATTTACCATTTGAAATTATGTGTGATGCTAGTGATTTTGCTGTAGGCACTGTTCTTGGACAGCGAGTTGATAAAAAATTAAATGTTATTCATTATGCTAGTAAAACTCTTGATGCTGCTCAAAGAAATTATGCTACTACTGAAAAAGAATTGTTAGCTGTAGTCTTTGCTTGTGATAAATTTAGATCTTATATTGTTGATTCAAAAGTTACGATTCATACTGATCATGCTGCAATTAGATACCTTATGACAAAGAAAGATGCTAAGCCGAGGCTTATTAGATGGGTACTTCTTTTGCAAGAATTTGATTTACATATTGTAGATAGAAAAGGTGCTGATAATCCTGTTGCTGATAATTTGTCTAGATTGGAAAATATTGCTTATGATCCTGTTCCCGTTAATGATAGTTTTCCAAATGAACAATTGGCTGTAATAAAGGTGAGCTCGTGAGACAGTCCTTGGTATGCTGATTATGCTAACTTTATTGTTTCCAAGTACTTACCTCCAACCTTTTCAGCTCAGCAGAGGAGGAAATTCTTTTATGACTTGAGGCATTATTTCTGGGATGACCCACACTTATATAAAGAAGGAGTGGATGGTATTCTGCGAAGGTGTGTTCCCGAATATGAACAACAAGAGATATTGAGTAAATGTCATGGTAGTGCTTATGGAGGACATCACGCCGGAGATAGAACCGCGCAAAAGGTTCTACAATCAGGTTTTTATTGGCCAACTCTCTTCAAAGATGCGAGGAAGTTTATTTTATCTTGTGATGAATGTCAAAGGGTTGGTAATATCTCCAGACGCAATGAAATGCCTATGAATTATACTCTTGTTATTGAACCGTTTGATTGTTGGGGATTTGACTTCATGGGACCTTTTCCCTCTTCAGAAGGTAACACTCATATACTTGTTGCTGTTGATTATGTTACTAAATGGGTGGAAGCCATACCTACAAAAAGTGCTGACGGTGAGACCTCTTTAAAAATGCTTTTAGATATTATTTTTCCTAGATTTGGAGTACCTATATATATTATGACTGATGGAGGTTCTCATTTTATTCATGGAGGTTTTAGAAAAAATCTTGCTAGGTATGGTATTAATCATAGAATTGCTTCCGCTTATCACCCTCAAACTAGTGGGCAAGTAGAATTATCAAATAGGGAGATTAAATCTATTTTGGGAAAGACCGTTAATAAATCTAGAAACAATTGGGCTAGTAAATTGAAAGAAGCACTATGGGCTTATAGAACTGCTTATAAAAACCCCATGGGAATGTCACCTTATAAAATGGTTTACGGAAAAGCTTGTCATTTACCTTTAGAACTAGAACACAAAGCTTATTGGGCTCGTTAGAGAATTAAATAAAGATCCTAAACTTGCCGGTAATAAGAGGTTGCTACAATTAAGTTCTCTAGATGAATGGAGAAGTGAAGCTTATGAAAATGCTAAACTCTTTAAAGAAAAAGTTAAAAAATGGCATGATAGAAGGATCATCAAAAGAGAGTTTAATATTGGGGATAAAGTCCTATTGTATCGGTCTCGTCTCAGACTCTTTGCAGGGAAATTACTCTCGAAATGGGAAGGACCATATGTTGTTGAGGAAGTGTATCGTTCAGGAGCAATTAAAATTAGCTCTCTCCAAGGCAATGCTACGCAAGTGGTGAATGGACAAAGACTCAAGCATTATATCTCGGGTGATTCTTATAATGTTGATGTTGATATTATTCAAGTGGAAACACCGGAGGCTTTCATCAAAGGACAAATTGACAGTCCGCGTAACTCGACTTTGAATAGGTAACAGATCGGTAATGAAAAGTTCGCAATTTACTTTCCGAACAATATTTTTGCTGTTTTTGGAAAATATGAAAAATTACGAGATCGAAACGGAGTGGAAAAGACGCACGAGGGCGTGCCACCACGGGCCGGCGTGGGCCCCAGCCTGGCCGCGCCGACCTATGGTGGCACCGCCTCGTCGCCCCTTTCCGACTCTGGTTCGACCTGGTACTTTCCGTTTGTTCTGAAAATTTTTACTATATAATCCCCTGGACCCCTGGAGGTCCGTATATCGTTTTCTCGACGTGTTTTGTTTCGAGCTGTTTCTGCCAGGATCTATTTTCAATCTAGGAGCACCATGGCCTCCGACAACAAGGGCAAAGGGCCTTCGAAGGAAGAAGTGAAAAGGGTGTCGTCAAAACAAGAGCAACAAGCTGTGGGGAGTAAGCAAGTCTTGGTGGGATCTGTTGATACTCGACGTTCTTTCTCTCATAACTTGCAGGGACCTTTACCCCCTGCTCTTGGCCTCGACTCTTTCCCTGTGCTGGAAGAAGCTCTACGGACTACCGATGAGTTTTGTGGTCAATACCGGGATCTAAGAAGAGAAGTGGAGATACTCAGGGAGGAGAATTACCGACTCCGTAGAATGTTGGGATATTACTTGATACCCGTCACAGGTTCGCCATCGCCGACTTCAGATAACAATGAATCTCTTCGAGACTTAGTGCAGATTTGCCAAGCTGAGAAGCTGAAGCTGAAGGAGATCTGTAAGAAGCGCATGAGGGATTCATCAACACCATCGCCAAAGGTGTAATCCATCATCGGTATTGGCATCCCCTTGGTTTGTTCCAAGCTTGGGGGAGTGCCGCGGTATCACATCATCACTACCTTTTACTTTTTACTATCAAGTAGTGTCATATCATGAGTAGGGAAGTTATCATATAAGATGGGTTGCAATGTGGAAGTATCTCTCCTTTAGTTTGTCTATGTATCCCTTGGTGTGAGTTATCGTTATGGAATATTAATGAGAAGTCTTATCATTTACATATTGCACACCTTATTTTAGTTTGCAATTTCTACTATATGATTGATCTTGATTTTAGTATTGGTACCACTTTGGGAGCATTGAGTAAATCTATTTGGTTTTGGCAAACTTAGCAATGGTCAATAGCAACAACACTTTGAGTTCAAGAAGAATAGAGGAAATACATGTAGAAGATGTTATTATCTTTCTTATCAGTCCTTAGCTTAGTATTCTGAAGTTAAAACTGTTTGTGCTTACAAGTAAGATGCATGATTGTTTCTATCACATGTATATTTGTTTGTTTCCCTCAACTCCTATGCTTGCTATTTAACCTTGCTAGCCAAAGACCCGTACCGAGAGGGAATACTTCTCGTGCATCCAAACCTGAACCCAAACCTATGCCATTTGTGTCCACCATATCTACCTACTGCATGGTATTTTCTGCCATTCCAAGTAAATACTTCATGTGCTACCTTTAAACAATTCAAAACTTATTACTCCTTATTTGTGTCAATGTTTTATAGCTCATGAGGAAGTATGTGGTGTTTTATCTTTCAGTCTTGTTAGGCAGCCTCCACTAATGGACTAGTGGCTTCATCCACTTATCCTATAATTTTGCAATAAGAGCTGGCAACGGGGTTCCCAGCCCCAATTAATCAACTTTCATTAATGATTCTCTTCACATGTTTTGCCCTGATTCATCAAGTAAGCAACTTAATTTTGCAATAGACACTCCTCCATGGTATGAGATTGTTGGAAGGCACCCGAGGATTCGGTTAGCCATGGCTTGTGTAAGCAAAGGTTGGGGGAGTGTCATCCTTAAATAAACTAAAGTACATGTGTAAACAAAAGAGAAGAGGGATGATCTACCTTGCTGGTAGAGATAACGTCCTTCATGGGAGCCACTCTTTGGAGGTCTGTTTGGCAAGGGGGTTAGAGTACCCGCTACCAGTCGTTGACAACGACAAACACCTCTCAAAACTTTACTTTTATTCTCTTTATATGATTTCAAAACTGAAAAAGCTCTAGCACATGATTTAATCCCTGCTTCCCTCTGCGAAGGGTCTGTCTTTTACTTTATGTTGAGTGAGTAAACCTATTTCCCTCCATCTCAAGCAAGCATTTGAGTTCTTGTGATCAAACTATTACATTGTGATTTGCTTCATCATGTCTTTTGATGCGGGGTGGCCTTCGGACACCTCCACCTCAAGACCGTCAAGTGCAGCCCCGCCTATCGTCGACGCTACACCATGGCCAAGGAGTCCCCCAAGTGGACCAACAACACAAACCCCCGCCATATATGTCAAGGTGAACTCCTTCCTCACTATGGTCGACCTCAACACCCACTTGAATGGTTTGCTACCTCATGCCTATGTCTATATGTCATTAGGTACCAATCTCGTCAAGGACCCGAAGGGAGCTTCAAGGAGCCAAGGAGGGGAAGAAGCCTCGTTGCTCATGAACAAGAAGGGAAGACCAAAGAAGAAGAAGCGAGAAGAAGGAGAAGGGCTCCGGCCGCCAGGCCACGACAAGGCCGGCACTGCCGCCCCACTTGGCCGGCACCGCCGGTGGGCGCACTCCGGCATCTGCCGGCCCTCTTCCCCGGCATCGCCGGCTCAACCGGCATCGCCGCCCCGAACGCGCCAGCACTGCCGGCCCCCTCGAAGTCAACTTCATCCCAACCGTCTATTTATCATCTATGGTCATCACTACTTTATTGTAATGCCCCTTTTACCCCTGGACGGATCTGGGCCTATATATACCTCATCCCTCTCCCCAAATTAGGGTTAGACAAGATGATAGCTTAAACATGAAGATGAGCTTTGTCTCCCTAGGGTTTCATCCCCTTTGTATCAAGGCACTCTTGAGTGATTTCTACTCTTCATGGATGATTCAAGGCTACCCCTCTCTCATCCAAGTTCTAGTTGAGATCTCCTCACCAATCTCCCCCTTGTTAGATTCTACCCAAGGGTCTCTCTAAGAAGTGGTTCTATTGGCTTGGTCTAACCTACCAAGGGAGTAAATTTGGTTTGTGTTGGGTTGTGTGTGTGTGTTCTTATTTGGATCTTGTGTTCTTCATCCTCTTCCCCCTCAATCACCCACTCACTTGGTCAAATTCGTGGGATCTGGGCACATCCGAGCCCTTAGGCCTCATCAAATGGTATCAGCAGCCCTTGGTTAGCTCGGATTTGACCCCCATCCACCCAAATTCGCCCCAAAAATTTTCTCCAAAAAATTTCCAAAAAATAGCCCTAAATTGCCTTTGGTCAGATCTGTGATTTTGTTGCGTTTTGAGTGGTTTTGATCCATGGATTTGATGTTCCTATGGTAGATCTACATCTCCACCAAATTTCACTGCCAAATTCCTTCTATTTCTCCGCGAATCGAAGATTTTCTGAGCCAATTTCCGCCAGTTCGTCGAGCTGTTCATCGGGCTCGTGCTCGGACGGCACTGCCGGGCAGTGCACAGCGGCACTGCCGCTCGACCGGCACTGCCGGTGGGATTCGGCCGGCACTGCCGCCACCCATCCTCTTCCGCTCGCCCAGCACGCCCCGCCTCCACCACGCGCCCTACTGCCAGCTCGCGACCACCACGCGCCCGCATCCGCTGCTCGGCCATCCGCCCGCGCCGCTCCCTGGATCCATCCCCGCGCGCGCCACACAGCAGCAAACAGCCAACTCCACGCCCGCCTCCACTCGACCAGCAGCAGGCCACCCACGCGCCCAGGCTCCACGCCAAACCGCCGCTCGCCCGCAGAGCTCTCGCACGCGCGCGCGCGCAACAGCAGGGCCTGGCCCGATCGCCCCAACCCACCCGCCAACTCTTCCCATCCATCGCGCGCAGGTCAACGCCCAGGCCTCAGCCCGGCAGTGCCGGCAAGACGACACCGGCAGTGCCGTGCTGCTCACCCCGGCAGTGCCGCCGGAGGCACCCCGGCAGTGCCGGCCCAAACACGACGGCAGTGCCGCCCGACGCACTCCGGCAGTGCCGGCCATACCACAACGGCAGTGCCGGCCCTGACTGTCAACGCTGTTTCAGTTTCGTTCAGTTCTGACTCCACTTTTTGCTCCAAATTTTGACAACTTTCCGGCGCCCGTTTGACTCCAAACTTTCACAGTTATCCCTTTTCATATTGACTCTAATTTTGACACCGTTTCCGAAATTTTCCGACTCCAAAATTTTGACACCTTCGGTCGCTCGTCGTGACCCAATTTTTCGGGCATTGACTTATTTTGCTCGGTTTCCGTTTTGGAGTGCAAGGATTGTCTTTAGAGCTTCCGCGTCTACATCAACACCGCGGCGACACCTTCGGCACCCCGGACTCCGGCGCAACTACGACATCATCGTCGCCATCATCGCAAGTTGTGTGTTCCGACACCGCCTAACATTTTCATCTAGGTATAACTTGCTCCCCACCTTGTAGCCCCTCTTCCTTTGCGATCTATCCTATCGAGCATTGCTTATCAAGTGTTGCGAGACATTGCACGTGGCCCCGATTGTGAGGTGTGTGCGTAGTGTGGAGTAAAGCTTCTAAGCAAAACTCGTGTGGCAAGATAGCAAAAGCGAGCTAACGCTAACATAGTGCGAGAAAAAGCCGCCAAAACACAAAAAGAGCAAAAGAGTGGAAGTGCCACCATAGATATACAAAAGAGTGCAAGTGCCACCGTATACAAAAGAGTAAAAAGCTTTTAAGCAAAAGAGAGAAAAGAGAAGAGAGGCCGCGTGTGAATCTTGTTGTCTCTCAAGTTGCAACCAAAGCTTTGATCTCTTCTTGTGTTAGTGTGACACCGAGCACCCTTACTTTTGGGTTCTTACACTTTTCCGCTCATTCCTTGGTCGCACTAACTGATGTAGCCCGTCCTTCGGTCTTCGCCACATCATATGCTTCATCGACAAGACGGCACGCTAAGGTGAATCTTCTCCTTTACGCGTGCCTCGAATCGCCTACTTGGAACGATATACTACTTCATACCCCGTCATATCTTGATGATAGGAACTCGACGACAAGTACGGGAGAAGGAAGGATGGCACGGAGACCCGAGGACGCAAGGCCGATGTCACGGAAGCTTGGAAGAGAAGGAGGAAGAGGAGCCGGAAGCTCCAGTGGCCGGCATCGCCGCTCCTACACAGGCCGAGCATCGCCGCCGTGGCCGCACTGCCGCCTCTCCCCACGCCGGCATCGCCGCCGTGGTCGTAACCACTACCAAACCTAACCCTAGGTTGCCACATGTATGGCTGTGCTTGTATCTTTGTTTCCCCAAAATACCCCTCCTTAGTGGTTCCCTATAAATAGACCTCCACCCCCACCTTCATGAGGGAGAGATGATGTTTAGATGAATTGGCTTATGCCTCTACTATCCCTTTGTGGATTTGGGTAACCCCCACCTTAGGTTAATTCCTATTGTACCACCCGAGCTCCTTATCGAATCCTATTGTATCTCTTTGGTGACTTCTACCAATCTTGATCTTTTGCTTGCACTTCTACCTATTTGGTCTTTTGCTTGCACTTCTATTGAGTTTGGTCTTTTCGCCCTTCTAGATTCATAGGATCTTCGATTTGTCGATCTTTTGCGGGACTTCTACCGAAAGGTCTTTTCCTTGCAACTTCTATCGAGTTGGTGGTTCGGGCCAACGAGAAGAAACCGATTGTGTGTGTGCGTGTGTTTGTATCGTGTTCTTCGCGTTCATCCACCTCCCCGCGAATCCCCTCCGCAATCACACTCACCCGGGTCAAACCGTGAAGATTGGGCACACCCTCGGGCTTAGCCCGTATCATATGGTATCAGAGCAAAGGTTGCCACGGATTTGACCCTCCGATTCCACCAATTTCGCCCAAAAATTTCCCCAAAAAATTTTGCCCAAAAAATAGCTCGAATTTGGATCTCTGGATTTGTTGAGTTTTTTGTGGTTTTGGTCCACAGATCTGTTGTCTCTAGTGCTGATCTACACCTCCTCCAAATTTCACCGTCAAATTCCTTGTATTTCGCTCAGAATCGTCGAATTTCTGTCCCAATTTCCGCCCCCGTGTTCGTCCAGTTCGTCCGGTTCGTGCACGACCGGCACTGCCGGCCCCGCCTTACCGGCACTGCCGGCCTACCCGGAACTGCCGGCCGGCCTAGCACGGCACTGCCGCTCGTTCATCTTCCACCTCCCGCTGCCCATCCATCCCACGCCTCCCCTGCCGCGCGCCTCCCTCACCTCCGGCCGCAACCGCGCCCCGCCCAACCACCACGCCGCCGCGTCCGCCTAACCAGGCCCAAGCCACCGCTCGCCCGACGTTTCCGCTCGCAGGCGGCATCCAACCGCTCGACCACGCGCGCCGCCGCTGGCCTTCGACCACCGCCTGGCCCAACCACCGCGCGCCCGAGCCCATCCCACCAGGCCACGCCCGCGCCCCGCACGAGCTAAAATCGCCAGCCACCAGCATCTGCCCCACGCGCGCGCGCCCCTCACCGGCCAAGCTCCGCCTGATTCCGCTCGCCACCAGGCCCCGATCGCCATCCGCCCGCGCGCACAGCACCCAGGTCAACCTCCACGCACGAGCCGCCCGCGCTCGCCTGCTCCGCCCCAGGCCAAGGCCCGCCGCCCCCTGGCCCATCCCGCACAGCACTCCCGCTCGATCTCAGCCTCAAGCAGGCCACGGCAGTGCCGGCTGCATCTCACCGGCAGTGCCGGCCACCACACCCCGGCAGTGCCGGCCCGAACAGTCCGGCAGTGCCGCTCCCAGGCTGTTTCCGCACAGTTTCATATAAGTTTGGTTCAGTTTTGACTCTGCTTTTTGCCCCAAATTTTGACAACTTTCCGGCGCCCGTTTGACTCCAAACTTTAACAACATCCCCCAACGACTCCACATAGTCTACGTCTAATTTTTGACGATTTTTGGAGCCCAACTTTTGACCGCTCGTTTTGACCCAACTTTTCGGGCATTGACATATTTTGCTCGGTTTCCGATTTGGAGTGCATCGGTTGTCTACTCCGCTTCCGCGCCTACATCAACACCGCGACGACACCGTTGGTACCCCGGATTCCGGCGCAACTTCGCCATCGTCATCGACACCACCACTTCGCCATCGCAAGTTCGTGTGCTTGACACCTCCTAACTTTAATAGGTATAACTTGCCCCACCACTTGTAGCCCCGTTTCTTTCTTTGTGTACCTATCCCATTGAGAGTGGCTTTTCGAGTGTTGCGAAGCATTGCACAAGTGTCACGACCGTGAGAGGGTGTGTGTGCGTTGTGTTGAGCAAAGCTCCGAAGCAAGCTCGGTGAGAAAGATACACAAAAGAAGAAAGAGTGTGACATATATATAGAGAAAAAGAAAGCTTCTAAGCATAGAAAAAAAAAAAAAGAGAAAAAGGAAAAAGGAAATACAAAAAGAGTGTGTGTCCACCGATACAAAGGAGTGCAAAGCTTGTGAGCACTAAGAGAGAAAAGAGAAGAGTGGCATTTGTGCAAATCTAGTTGCTTCTCTCATATGCAACCAAGCTACGGCCTCTCTTGTGTTGGCGCGACACCGAGCTAATAGTCTTCGTTAGGACCATCTTTGTTACTTGCTCACTTCCTTGGTCGCGCTAACCCCATTGTTCTTCCTTGTGTGTGTTTCCGTGTTTCCTTGACATAGATCACCGCTTTTGACATTTGACTTTGGATCTTACCCACATTTGACAATAGACATTTTCTTTGGTTCTTTTCGTTTGCTATCCACTCCCTCACCTACCACCATATAGAGTTCTTAGCCTTTTGCGTGTGCTTTGAGTGTGTGTGTGAGTACATATCGGTTATTCTCTAACTTGAACCATTTTCTCGATTTTGGTTTGCTAGTTTTGACCTTTTGGTAGTTTTCCTTCCACCACATACATACACACCCTTCCTAGTGAGAGCTACCCAATATGACCCCACAAGAAAAGGCCGAGATGAGAGCCTACTTTGCCGAGCTAGAAGCTCTTGAAGCAAATATGACCATCCAAGATAAAGCCGAGTGCAAATCCTACTTCAAACACCTTGAGAGCAAGAGTGCCACACCACAAGAGTTGAGTGAGGACGCTTTGATTTCTAACACATTAACCTCTACTCCTCTTGTGTTGTCTTCCTCTTTGCTAGGTTGCTCGGACATCGGCGACGCCATTGCCATGGAGATGAGGGACTCCACTATATGTGAGATGAGCGACTCCACTATATGTGAGATGAGCGACTCCACTATATGTGAGATGAGCGACTCCACTATATGTGAGATGAGCGATTCCACTATATGTGAGATGAACGACTCCACTATATGTGAGATGAGTGCATCCACTATATGTGAGCTTGAGTGCATACACTTCGAGAGCATGAGTGATACACCACGTGAGATGAGAGTGGTAGTTGATAGGTCATGTGAGGCCATTTTGAATTCTAACAACTTACCCTCTACCTCTAGTGTGTTCTCTTATGTCTCATTAGGTCCCATGGATGACGAGACGTCGATCACGGAAAAGAAGATGTACATGGTGCATGAAGATGATGCTATCACACCATGCTTGATTGAAGATGAACATGGAGGCCACATGGAGCCTACCTCTTCCACAACACCCACTTCAAATGAGTCGGACTACAAAGGTAACAATATGGGTGTTGATGATGCCATGATCCCACTAGTGGACATGATGATTTGTGAGTGCATGCATGAGTTGGATGATCCTATTGCCATGTCATATGCTTCTTTCACTTTCCCTTGTGATACTTGTGATACCACCATTGTTGATCATGTGGAAGTAGTTGCTTGTGACAATATGGTCATGCCATGCTATGAGAGTTTCACTTTCTCTCCTATTGCTTGCAATATGTCGAACAATTGCTCTTTCCCATGTATTGCTTGCAATGATAATGATAATGATGCTTGTGTTGTGACAAACTTGCCGAACAATTGCTTTTTTTCCTAGGTTTGTCGACAACCATGATAAAATGTTGAACATGTTTTGTGCTAGATGCTTGCAATACTCTCCCATTAATGCAACCAAAATGTTGAATACTTGCTCTTTCCAATGCTTGGTTTGCAATGATGTTAATATGCTTGTAAATGAGATTGCCCCCATAGCTCTCTCAAATTTTGGAGACTTTGCCTATATCCATGATGAGCATGTTCATGTGTTTACCCCGCATATTCACCATATCTATTATGATGCTTTGCTTAACGCTAATGGTGATGTGCAAAAGAAATGGACCATCATGATGGATGATGTGTTCATATACCATGCACACACGCTCTTTGCTTTGCCTATTGTGTGTGTAGGTACAAGAATGCCAATGTCAACCTCGATTGAGCACGAGTTGACAAAGAGAGCTCTAGAGAGCATAATTCAAGTGAGTACAAGATCGAACCCGGCTCTAATACCTTTCCCATGCTTTGCATTGAACATGCCGAACAATTTCTCTTTCTCATGGTTCTTTTGCAAGCATGATGATGTGATTCTTACCGTTGGTGTTGCCTCAAACAAGTTGACCAATTGCTCTTTCATTTGGTTTGTTGGCAAGCACGGTTGTGCAAATGTTTTCTTGGTGAACTTTTTGGATGATATGTTGTGTGTTGCACCAAATATGAGGACTAATTTCTCTTTCCAATGGTTTGTGTGCACACATGTTGATGATATTTTGGACACTTCCTCTTATGCGTTTTGGCCAAATTCTCCACTTGTTGCTTCAAGAATGTTGAACAATTTCTCTTTCCGATGCCTTGAGAGCAACAATGAAAATGAATTTCTACATGAGATGGACAACATGGTCGTCTCACAATTTGGAGTTTTTGTGTTCCCACATTTGGAAGATGTTCATATGGAGTTCTTACACATTGACCTTGCACATGCATTCTTCTTGATTAATTTGTGTTGTGCTAACGGTGTTGTGAACATGAAAGGACATGTCATCGATGATGTGCTCCAATATCACACACAAACATACTTTGCTCGGTCTTTGTTGTGTGAAGGTAAAAGTGACTTGTGGATGAGCGTCAACGAATGGGTTCAACCCCATACTTCGACTACACAAGATCTCTCCATGAGAGCACACCGACACTATGCTAAGGTGACCTCCTTCTACTTACGCTCTCTTGCTAAACCCGTGGAACATTGGCTATGCTTTGAGTGTTGTTTGGCTTTTCTTGTGCTATTGATAGGGCCCTTGACAAGTGAAGCGACATTCAAGCGTTGGTGTCATCTACCTCCTCTACACATTCATGAAGATTTATCGTCGAGGACGACTCTTTTTCAAGTGGGGGGAGATGATGTAGCCCGTCCTTCGGTCTTCGCCACATCATATGCTTCATCGACAAGACGGCACGCTAAGGTGAATCTTCTCCTTTACGCGTGCCTCGAATCGCCTACTTGGAACGATATACTACTTCATACCCCGTCATATCTTGATGATAGGAACTCGACGACAAGTACGGGGAGAAGGAAGGATGGCACGGAGACCCGAGGACGCAAGGCCGATGTCACGGAAGCTTGGAAGAGAAGGAGGAAGAGGAGCTGGAAGCTCCAGGGCCGGCACTGCCGCCCTACACAGGCCGGCACTGCCGCCAGGGCCGGCACTGCCGCCCTCCCCACGCCGGCACTGCCGCCGTGGTCGTAACCACTACCAAACCTAACCCTAGGTTGCCACATGTATGGCTGTGCTTGTATCTTTGTTTCCCCAAAATACCCCTCCTTAGTGGTTCCCTATAAATAGACCTCCACCCCCACCTTCATGAGGGAGAGATGATGTTTAGATGAATTGGCTTATGCCTCTACTATCCCTTTGTGGATTTGGGTAACCCCCACCTTAGGTTAATTCCTATTGTACCACCCGGGCTCCTTATCGAATCCTATTGTATCTCTTTGGTGACTTCTACCAATCTTGATCTTTTGCTTGCACTTCTACCTATTTGGTCTTTTGCTTGCACTTCTATTGAGTTTGGTCTTTTCGCCCTTCTAGATTCATAGGATCTTCGATTTGTCGATCTTTTTGCGGGACTTCTACCGAAAGGTCTTTTCCTTGCAACTTCTATCGAGTTGGTGGTTCGGGCCAACGAGAAGAAACCGATTGTGTGTGTGCGTGTGTTTGTATCGTGTTCTTCGCGTTCATCCACCTCCCCGCGAATCCCCTCCGCAATCACACTCACCCGGGTCAAACCGTGAAGATTGGGCACACCCTCGGGCTTAGCCCGTATCACTAACCCCATTTATCTCGTGTGTGAGTTCCACATCATTCGTGTTTCCGTGATCACCATTTGGACATTTGATTTTTGGAGCTTACCCACTCTTAACAACAAACTTGATTTCGGATTTTGACTTTTGGCTTTCCACCATCCTCACCTACCACCATATTTGCTAGCTTTTGCGTGTGTTTTTGTGTGTGTACCCAACACAAATTGAATTATTCTCTTGGTTTAGTTAGTTGACCCAATTCTATCACTTCAAGGTGAGACTTGACGGTAGTTTCTTCCACTAACATCCACCATATAGCTTTTGTCGTGCTAACATGGATAGTGAAGAAGAGGATACGGAGGAGTACACGGAGCACTTCGAGGAGGATTCCTCTTCAAGCACCGCAGATGTGGAGGAACATGTGGAGCTCTACACCGACTATGGCTCCGCGAGCATCGCCAACATGACCGACATCGAGGAGCTCTACACCGACTATGGCTCCGCAAGCATCGCCAACATGGACGACATGGTGGAGCACCACTTTGAGGACGACTTCGACGAGCTCTACATCGACAATAGCTCATCAAGCATGGACGACATGGTGGAGCAACGCCACGCCTACGACATCGACACCATGGCGGAGCCTCACCTAGTCACCTACTTGGCCAATGGAGCTACATATGAAGATAGAGGACCTCAACGATGGCACCATCATATGGATCATCAAGAGCGTCCCCAACATGATCGCCATCGACACACTTCTTCGAGCTCCACGAGGCGCCACCATGAGAGTGCTTATGCACATGATCATCTACGGCGAGTTCATCATATGGAGCATCAAGAGCGTCCTCATCATGATCGTCATCGACACTCGTCTACGAGCTCCACAAGGCGCCACCATGAGAGTGCTTATGCACAAGATCGTCGACTTCAAGTACACCATATGGAGCATCAAGAGCGTCCCCATCATGAGCGTCATCGACACTCTTCTCCAAGCTCCACAAGGCGCCGCAAGCAACATGCCAAGTCGCATGAGCCATCATCTCGGCATGGCAAGGACCGTCATCGACTCACACCATCTCATGATAGTCGTCGACCACTACCACCTCATGGTCTACATCGACATACGTCACCACATGAGCCTCGCCGCCACAAGCCACTTCATGAGCGCCATCGACCAACACCTTCCACGGATCTTCGACGACACTCATCAAGACATGGTGATGAAGCACGAAGACGAGAGCCTCGACATGAAGGCGACAAACACCATGATAGGGTGCCTACCACTCCAAGGATGGCAAGTGCACATCGCGCATACCTTCCTCATGAGGCGACTTCCACCTCTTGTGCCACCACCACAATGGCCCCTACCTCGTCACATGCATATGGACTCCGATGCTACAAGTGCAAGCAACAAGGCCACCCTCCACGGGAATGTCCCAATATCCTATGTGAGGTGTGCAAGGCCAAGGGTCATGTGGCATGGCAATGCACAACGCCAAGCGCCAAGAAGCTCTACTTCGACAAGCTACAAGCACACGCCACCAAGAAGCCTTTAGCGCCCACACTTCAAGATGAAGATCGCCAAGGTGAACTCAATGGCGAAGTTGAGCCGAGCCTAGCTCTCATCAACACCATGGTGCCACCGCTTGAGGATGACTTGGGAGGCGATGGAGTTGAGCATGGTGAGCATGGGATTCTCCCTTCACCAAAGGAGGCGCATGGAGTTGAGATGGTTGAGCATGGGAATTTCCCTTCAACCAAGGAGGCGCATGGAGATGAGATAGTCGATCCTACTCCTATATGCTTGATTGATGAGTTGGTACCAATCCCATGTGAGGATGAGAGCCACTTAGCCCACTTGAGTGAGAGTGATAGTGAGTTGAGTGACTTCCACCCCATATGCGAGTTTGAGTGCTTCCATTTGGAGGACATGAGTGATACACAAAGTGAGTTGAGAGAGGTAGATGATAGGTCCATGGAGGACATCCCATTTGCTAACACATTAACCTCTCCCTCGTTTGTGTCTTCTTATGTTGCACTAGGTTCCACGGAGGACGAGTTCCCGCTCATGGAGACGATGTACATGGTGCATGAAGATGATGATATCTCACCATGCTTGCTCCAAGATGGACATGTCGACCACATGGATCCTCCTACTTCCACAACACCTACCTCAAATGAGTCGGCCTACAAAGGTAACAACATAGGTGTTGATGATGCCATGATCCCACTAGTGGACATGATGACTCATGAATGCATGCATGATATTGATGACCCATTTGCTACGTCACATGCTACTTTCATTTTTCCATGCGATACTTTGCTTGATAACATTGTTGATCATGTGGAAGTGAATGCGTGTGATACCATGACCATGCCATGCTATGAGAGCTTCCAATTTTCCACCATTGCTTGCAATATGTCGACCACTTGCTCTTTACCATGTATTGCTTGCAATGATAATGACAAGGTTGATATTAGCTTCCGCATGCTTTGTCCAAAATGCTTACACCATTCCATGGTCCTTGCATCCAAGATTGTGAACAATTGCTCTTTCTTATGCTTGGTATGCAAGAATGCTTATTTCATTGTTCACGAGATGGCCCCCATAGCCTTCTCACTTTTTGATGATCATGAGTTACCACATGCCATGAATGCACCTTCTTGCCATATGCACCATCGCCATGCATTTCATACTATCTTAATTGACACTAATGGTGATGTGCACAAGACATGGAACATCATGATGGATGATGTGTTCCTCTACCATGCACACACGCTTTTTGTTCTCTCTATTGTGTGTATAGGTACCCGTACGACAACTTCCACCGCCACGGAGCATGAGCTCACGAAACGCGCAATTGAGAGCTACCCCAACAAGGACCCAACCCGCGGGAATCACACCAAAGGGTATGTTCCCACAAGCCTTCGCCCTCATGTGTTTCCGACTTGCCTTGTCGAGTTTCCGGTTTGGTCCAACTCCTCGTCAACTCTTTTGCCTCTTATGCAACATATCTTGACTCATCTTGTTGGCACAATGATTGTTGTATGTCTTGATGTTAACATCATACACTCCGAGAATCTCAAGGACCATGTCATACATGTGAGAGACACCTTATGCATCTTGTGCCACATGTCACTCATAAAGTTGCCCTTCTTTGGATTTCTCATTTCATCTTTGGCAATTGAAATGGATTCATTGACACTTGAGGATACCCATACTTGGCTCACGCCAACCATACTTTCCCAAGCTAGAAGTTTCCATCTCTTTGCCATTGCACACAACAATTTTGCCCAAAATTTTGCCGCCGATACTTGCCTTTTGATTGTTCCATTGATTTGGGACAATGCTACACCACACATTTTTGACACCTTACAACTCTTACATGCACAAATTTTTGCCCTACCACATTTTGGATACATCGACACTCTTTTGATTTCCATTTTTGCCAAATGCCTCTTGGAGAAACGACTTGATGCTTCATATTTGATTGAGAGCCTCTTGTTCGCCGGTCACCCAATTGGCATCCACAAGCTTTCCGTTCGCAAGTTGTTTTTCCCCAAGCTCTTCTTCGACCGCGACTTTATCCCTCTACCACAACATGGAAGAACCGTCTTGGACTACACCGTCGGTGAGAAGGAACAAGAGTCGAGGACGACTCTTCCCCAAGGGGGGGGAGATGATGCGGGGTGGCCTTCGGACACCTCCACCTCAAGACCGTCAAGTGCAGCCCCGCCTATCGTCGACGCTACACCATGGCCAAGGAGTCCCCCAAGTGGACCAACAACACAAACCCCCGCCATATATGTCAAGGTGAACTCCTTCCTCACTATGGTCGACCTCAACACCCACTTGAATGGTTTGCTACCTCATGCCTATGTCTATATGTCATTAGGTACCAATCTCGTCAAGGACCCGAAGGGAGCTTCAAGGAGCCAAGGAGGGGAAGAAGCCTCGTTGCTCATGAACAAGAAGGGAAGACCAAAGAAGAAGAAGCAGAAGAAGGAGAAGGGCTCCAGCCGCCAGCCACGACAAGGCCGGCACTGCCGCCCCCACTTGGCCGGCACTGCCGGTGGGCGCACCCCGGCACTGCCGGCCCCTCTTCCCCGGCACTGCCGGCTCAACCGGCACTGCCGCCCCGAACGCGCCAGCACTGCCGGCCCCCTCGAAGTCAACTTCATCCCAACCGTCTATTTATCATCTATGGTCATCACTACTTTATTGTAATGCCCCTTTTACCCCTGGACGGATCTGGGCCTATATATACCTCATCCCTCTCCCCAAATTAGGGTTAGACAAGATGATAGCTTAAACATGAAGATGAGCTTTGTCTCCCTAGGGTTTCATCCCCTTTGTATCAAGGCACTCTTGAGTGATTTCTACTCTTCATGGATGATTCAAGGCTACCCCTCTCTCATCCAAGTTCTAGTTGAGATCTCCTCACCAATCTCCCACTTGTTAGATTCTACCCAAGGGTCTCTCTAAGAAGTGGTTCTATTGGCTTGGTCTAACCTACCAAGGGAGTAAATTTGGTTTGTGTTGGGTTGTGTGTGTGTGTTCTTATTTGGATCTTGTGTTCTTCATCCTCTTCCCCCTCAATCACCCACTCACTTGGTCAAATTCGTGGGATCTGGGCACATCCGAGCCCTTAGGCCTCATCATCTTTACTCTTTCTTGTTTAGTACAAGTTTTACCTGAATGAATATAGCTTTGAAAGTCATCAATGATTAAAATGATTGAGTATGCAAGTTTACCATAAGCTTTAATATGAGAGCGCTGATCAATAGATAAGTATAATCTGTTAAATGTTCTCTGACCAAGAACAAAGTTTGCCATCACCAATTATGATTTCTTATGCACCTTTATTTGTGATTACCTTATACTTGTTTCAAGTTGAGTTATATGAGGAAGTTGTTTATTATAATGTCTTGTGTGAATGAATATGATGCTTCTTGTCCGTATTTTGTTTATCGACTCTTCACTCCATAAACATGTGGTCCTGTTTACCGAGTTCGGTTTCGCTTGGGGACAAGCGAAGTCTAAGCTTGGGGGAGTTGATACGTCCAATTTGCATCACTATTTTATATCATAATTTGTCGTTATTCATTGATATATTTCATATTGGGACACAATACTTATGTTATTTCATCTATTTTGCATGTTTCATGATTATTTGGAGATCGCGCACCGGAGCCGAGATTCTCGCTGGAAAAAGCACCGTCAGGATGCAATATTTCGGAAGATCAACTGCGGAAGGAAATTTTACCAAAAATCCTATTTTTCCAGATGACGAAGGAAGCCAGAAGGGGGAGCCAGCTGGACCAAGGTGGGCCCACACCATAGGGCGGCGCGGCCCATGGCCTGGCCGCGCCACCATGTGGTGTGGGGCCCCCACAGCCCCTTTCGCCTCCTTTTCTTCGCGAAACCCTTCGTCCCGAAGACGAAAGCCACAGAGGAATCCTCACGAAGGGTTACAGCCGCCTCTGCGGGGCGGAGAACACCAGAGAGAAAAGAGCTCTCCGGCGGGCAGGAATCCGCCGGGGAAATTCCCTCCCGGAGGGGGAAATCGACGCCATCGTCACCACCATCGAGCTGGACATCATCTCCATCACCATCACCATCATCATCTCCACCATCATCACCGCCATCTCCACTGCTGGACATCGTCACCGCTGTAGCAATTTGGGTTTGATCTTGATTGTTTGATAGGGGAAACTCTCCCGGTATTGATTTCTACTTGTTATTGATGCTATTGAGTGAAACCATTGAACCAAGGTTTATGTTTAGATTGTTATTCATCATCATATCACCTCTGATCATGTTCCATATGATGTCTCGTGAGTAGTTCGTTTAGTTCTTGAGGACATGGGTGAAGTCTAAATGTTAGTAGTGAACTATGGTTGAGTAATATTCAATGTTATGATATTTAAGTTGTGGTGTTATTCTTCTAGTGGTGTCGTGTGAACGTCGACTACACGACACTTCACCATTTATGGGCCTAGGGGAATGCATCTTGTACTCGTTTGCCAATTGCGGGGTTGCCGGAGTGACAGAAACCTAAACCCCCGTTGGTATATCGATGCAGGGGGGATCGCAGGATCTCGCAGTTTAAGGCTCGTGGTTAGATTTATCTTAATTACTTTCTTGTAGTTGCGGATGCTTGCAAGGGGTATAATCACAAGTATGTATTAGTCCTAGGAAGGGCGGTACATTAGCATAGGTTCACCCACACAACACTTATCAAAACAATGAAGATTAATCAGCTGTATGTAGCGAAAGCACTAGACTAAAACCCCGTGTGTCCTCGAGAACGTTTGGTCATTATAAGTAAACAAACCGGCTTGTCCTTTGTGCTAAAAAGGATTGGGCCACTCGCTGCAATTATTTCTCTCGCACTTTACTTACTTGTACTTATTTCATCTGCTATATCAAAACCCCCGAATACTTGTCCGTGAGCATTTACGGTGAATCCTTCATCGAAACTGCTTGTCAACACCTTCTGCTCCTCGTTGGGTTCGACACTCTTATTTATCGAAAGTACTACGATACACCCCCTATACTTGTGGGTCATCAGTGGATATTGGTGGTTTACCCTCTGTAGAGACTGGTGGTCTACCTGGAGCTGGTATTGTAGAGATTTCAGCAAAAGGTGCTGTCCCACCCAACTCCTATGAACTGGAGCATATACCTGATGTGCCTTCTGTAGAACCTGATGCACCTGTAAGTAGTGGTGATGATTCCATTGAATCTGATCAACAAGGATCTGCATCTCGAGGACAAGATGTCAGCTGTCATTCACCTGAACCCGAGTTGAAGTCAGCAACGATAGCTTATATGGCACAGACTGTCCTTCAAGCTCTAAAGATCCAATTGGGTGGTTCACAGGACCAGCTACTCCAAGCCATTGTCACTACAAAATACTAGCCAGCATGCTTCGTCATCTCCTGCATATTGTTTGACAAGCTGAAGCACTGCAACTGGCACATTGTTAAATCCCATCAGCATGGAGAGAGGAGCTATGTTTATGTCAAGATGATTCATGCTGATTTGGTAAGGTTCCATGATAAGATGTATGGGTGGGGTGAGGCAAGAGCCACATTTTGCAGCATTCACACGGTCTTCGCTCTTGAGCCAGACCCCATGGATGCTTACCCGGCTGTGCAGCTGTCCTGACTTGATATATGTTTTATGATCAGTATGCTGCTGTCGTGGAACTGTGATGTGGAGCTACCTTTCTTATGGTTTCTAGGCTTTTGGTTTCAACATGTATTATGGAGCTTACCTTAGGACTTTCACATGCGTTTGGCTGTTGACCTGTAATGTTTGTGTTTGGTTATCTAATCTACTTGGCTGTTATCACCAGATTTTAGACGAATCCAGAGGTGGGCCGGGCTTGGAAGGTTACCTGTGGAAGGATTCTAAGGCGGCCTGGCACGAAGGGTCTTGGGCTGAATTGCCCGTGTATCTTTATTTAGTAGTTTATTATAAGAGATAGAATTTTAGTCGTGCACGGTTTAGTGCACGCCCTCATTAGAAAGTCCCCTGGACTATAAATATGTACCTAGGGTTTATGGAATAAACAACAACTCACGTTCAACCCCAAAAACAAACCAATCTCGGCGCATCGCCAACTCCTTCGTCTCGAGGGTTTCTATCGGGTAAGCGACATGCTGCCTAGATCGCATCTTGCGATCTAGGCAGCACAAGCCCCACGTTGTTCATGCGTTGCTCGTACTCGAAGCGCTTTTGATGGCGAGCAACGTAGTTATCATTAGATGTGTTAGGGTTAGCATTGTTCTTCGTTTAAGCATGCTTACGTAGTGCAACCCTTGCATATCTAGCCGTCCTCACGCCTATCTCAGGTGTGGGGGCGGCACCCGCTTGATCATTATTTAGTAGATCCGATCCGTTACGATTGCTCCTTGTTCTACAAGGATTAGTTTAATATCCGCAATAGTTTGGCCTTACAAAGGGGGAGGATCCTGTGGCACGTAGGGTGGCGTTCGCAAGTCCTAAACGGGATGTTCCTAGGATCAACTTCATGTTGGTTTTTTGGCCTTGTTTAGGATCGGCTTACGAGCACCGTGCGTGGCCATCCGGCCCAACCTCGGAGTAGGATGATCCGATTATGTGGTGAAAACCCTAAATCGTCGTAGATCTCATTAGCTTCATCTTGATCAAGCAGGACCACCAAGTATTCGTACACCCCGTACGGATCATGGGTGGATCGGCTCTTTGAGCCGATTCACGGGATAACCCGAGAGCCGATCGAGGCTCGTATTTAACGTTTACATGTATGCCCTGCAGAAACTAAGCGAGGCAATCTCATCACCTTCCCGACCAGGTATAGGTCAGGTGGCACGCCCTTGCACTTCGCAACGCCGCGTGTGACCGGAAGAGCATTGCGGGCCGTCGCTCGGAGGGGTCTCGGCCAGCCGCAGCTCTAGGCTCCCCCGGCTCTACGGTGTTGACAAGGCCGCTGCCCGCCGGTGGGTTTTGGCAGTCAACACATTCCGGCACGCCCGGTGGGACATTCGTCTACATCAACCACATCGCCATCTACATCGAGAGATGGCGGACGGCACGCCGGTCACCTACGAGGATCCGCCCGATGACCTCAAGAAGCAATACAACGAGATCAAGGCTACCCTCGAAGCCGACCTCATCGGCTCTTTTCGCAGAACCCGTTCCGGTGGCATCGGATGGAAGGGGTTCTCACCGAAGGTGCACTCGATGGGGTAGACCTTTCTTCCCCGTCGGAGGAACGCACCGAGGGGTCTGCGGCAGGAGATCAATTACCTGGTGGCTCACTCGCTACACCGCCACTGCGAGAACTTGGTCAACGTGCTCGGAGCGTGTCGCTCGCGCGTGATCCGAGAGATCGTGAGCCACCGGTACTCGCCGTCGGGACCAGCTCTCGGGACTCATCAAGGAGAGTTGCCTTTCCGGTTCCCGTCCACCGCTGCCGTTTGCGTTGGCAGCACCAGCTGAAGTGCCGACTACACCGGCATTCCTCGTCTACAGAATTGGTGGCGACCCCAGTGACTACCAGTTCTTAATGGAGGCGCCTAAGGAGATCCCTCATGGGTACGCGTGCATGTATGTGCCGGATTGTGGTGACTGGGCACTCACAAACCAGGCCACAACAACATCGGGGGCTCCGGCGAAGACAGGAGGAACGTCGGCGACAGAGCAGACGTGGCTAACTAAATACGCCACACCGACGAAACTCCCGAGCCCAGCTCCTGCAGCGCGGCTCAGAGCTGGAAAAGCAAACGTGGCGAGGCCAAGTACGCCACCCCGGCGAATCTTCGGAGTGCAACTCCTACGGCCGACACAGCGGATCGGATCGGTACCATGCCGAGAGACCGAGTTCGGCATGATGCCGAAAAGAAGGGCAGATAGGCTATTCCAAGCCGTACCCCGACGATTACGAGATGATCCCGCTGCCACCAAAATATCGGCTCCCCGACTTCTCCAAATTCGGTGGATCGGATGGCTCCAGCTCCATCGAGCACGTCGGCCGATATTTGGCTCAACTAGGACCGGCTTCGGTGTCGGATCAGCTACGCGTGAGGCTCTTTTCACAGTCCCTCACGGGATCGGCTTTTGGATGGTACACCTCTCTACCGGCGAACTCCATCCGAGTTTTGGAAGCAATTGGAAGAACAGTTCCATATGCAATACCATTCGAAGCTTCCGAGTCCGGCATTGCCGATCTAGCACAATTACGTCGAAGCGCGGGGAAACGGTGACAGAATACATCCAGGCGCTTCGAGAATCTTAGGAACCGATGTTATTCGGTTCGTATAACCGAAAAGGAAGCGATCGAGTTGGCGGTAGCAGTGCCTTGCAACACAGCTCAAGGACATGGCCTCCCAAGCGGATTATCCTCGCCGGCGCACATGGTTCGAAACTATCGGCATATGAACAGCGCCACCCCGACTCGTACCAAGACAAGTTCAAACGTGCGGTAGTCATGGTCGATACGGAGGAGGATGAAGTGCCCGCGGGAGGCCAAGAGATAGCGGTGGCCGAGTGGACTCGGGGAGGAACCCCTGTGGCCTCGCAAATGGGTAAAGCCACCGGGGCCGCCCAGGGGATTTGATTTTGACGTGACCAAGACTGAACAAATCTTCGACCTCCTGCTCAAGGAGAAACAGTTGACGGTTCCTGAAAGTCTCAAGTTCCCCACGGCGAAAGAGCTAAACGGAAAGCCGTACTGCAAATTCCACAACTCGCTTTCCCATACCACCAACGACTGCCGGGTGTGGCGTCAGCACATCCAAGCGGCGATAGAGAAGGGGCGACTAATTTTCAACCGATACGCCATGAAGGTCGACACCCAACCCTTCCCCGCCGTTAACATGGTAGAAATCACCTACCCCGAAGGTTGCCGGCCGGGTCCCTCGTTCAGCATCAACATGGTAGGGCCTGGAAACCACTCTGGCAAAGATGGAGATGAGGGCAGCTGCTCTCACAGCAAGGATACGGATGAGGCCGCTCCACGCGATCGGCTCCGTCATGATGGCAAGCGCTATGTCACAGAGGGAGAGGTGAAGAATATAAGATATCAGCGACCCCTCTCTCGATCACCTCCTCAACAAATATGTTAGTCGGAATGGTCAACGCCGGCGACCCAATTACGATGATAGAGAAGATCGTTTGGCTAGAGAAGCCGGAAGATATCGTCGGCGAGGATCACGATGAGGAGGAGCACGAGCGGCTGTGCCACGGAAGCATCCAGGGAGCAAGATGACAACGCCGGACACCGGGACTGCCCCTTCTTCGGACACTCGCTGGGATTCAGGAATGAGCCGATTGCCCACAATCGGCAATTGCCCAGAATGCAATCAGAAAAGGAAGGAGGCAGCCAACGTGTCTGTGTTCGAGCGCTTAGGGCCTCTCCCGCCACAAAGCAAACGCGCTGAGTCACCTCGTTGGGCAGATCTTGAAGATTCAGAAGACGAGGGAGAAGTGGAAGAAGACAGGTACCACCGGCCAAGGTGGTGCCCCGACGGACTCGGCCGTTCCCGAAGCGCGAGGTTCAACGATTGCGCGGCCTCGGAGGAAGCCGAAAGGTTGTACCTGCATACGCTAAGGAAGGCACGGCCTGACACTGGCCGCAAAAGTTCAGCGAACCCTGGATGAAGAGGGTCGTCCACGGAAAATGGAGTGGCGCCCTAAACAGAGGAAAGCCGATGATGAGACATCGGCTGGCACAAACATGGTACTCGTCTTGCCGACAGAGCGTAGCGCCCCACGACTCTACGGAGCACACAAGGTGGACGACAGCAGGCGCATCAAGTCAGAGGTTGGGTTGGTTTCATCCAGCCTGACCAAGTAGCAAGATCAAATGATGAGGGGAGGATATCTATCACTCCATCTATTACACCACCTCCATATACTGTGAAGTTTGGATCATTCTGCGTCGAAGTGCCTCCTAAAGATGAGGTGAAACCCAACTTTCGGACACCGCCAATGAAGCTTCGTTTTGGCCATGGAGTCGCGACCGAAATACTTAGGTGTTCTATTTTTATTTCCGCGTGTCATGTTTTATTTTTCGGTTCGTGTTTATTGTCGCGAGTTGGTATTTGGGCTCTGTCCAAATACACTTTTAGTTCAGCCATTTGGGCTTTAGTTGTGGCGTGGGGCATGTCCCACCCTAGTTACGTTGGAGTCACCCTATAAAGGGTTATGGCAGCCGCCTTGTATCCCTAGACTTGTTATTTTTCGACATAAAAGAGACACCAGAAAAGTCCCAATGTTTGGGGGCGCATATCGTCGTGTTTGCTTGCAGATCTTGAAGGTCTGATGTGTTGCTATGCGTGGGAGTTGATTCCAATCAGTTCCAACGTCTGAAGTTTTCGGGTTTTGCGATTGATCTTCGATTGATCGAATTACCTAGCTGCTGGTTATTTTGGTTCGCCGTGAAAGATTGGGCCAAAACCCCCTTTGGATCACGTTGATCCTTATCATCTTGGTATCAGATTCGTCGGGTTTCTCACGGCGATTTTACTCCTGATATATATTTGTTGTTCTGCGGAGGAATTTGCTGCCGGAGGCGCCAAGCCAAGACACCGGTGTTGAGCTGTTGTTTTTTCCGATCTGTCCGAGTCGTGGAGATCGCTAGTTCTTTCTTTGATCGGTACTGGTTCCTGCACTAGTCGTGTTCGTGGAGGATTCTATTTCCGATCTATAAAGTTTCTTCCAAGTCAGGCCTGTCGTGTTTGATCAAAGACGTCGTGTGCCCGGACTCCTTGAAGCGTCCTAGAAATCTGCACCGGGACAGCTTGTTACCGCTCCTGTGACAGCCGACGATACCTGCTCCTCCGGGCGTCGCCACTGCCCGGCGTGATCTTGTTGCTGGTTCTATCTCGTAAAGATCGATTCTGTTCAGATTCTACAGTATAGTTTGTGCTGGACGTTTTTTGGCCTATACTTTACTGTAGCTACAGTACACGGGATTGATTTCTTGCTGTTTCTCCTGCTGTTTGCTCACGATGGTGAATTCTATTGATGGAGAAAATTCAGTAGCTGCTGGAGAGAAGAAAGCTGAACTTGTATTGCCTGTTTTTGCTGAAGATTTGGCTTCTAATGTTCGGGCTGGTTTTGATAGCACATGTGAACTTATTCTTCAGAGTCATGCCGCGCTGACGGCGCAGATTACACAGCTAGCTACCCGGATTGATGCACTGGGCGATGCTCCTGCCCATGCACCCGTGCAGCCCCCTCCTGCTGCACCACTTCGCGACGTGGTACAACGCCGCCCTGCTGATAATCATGATCATCGTCTATTGGCACCCGCTGATGATGGAGACCTCCAAGATGATGCTCATTATGTACCACAACAGCGACCGTTTGCTGCTCGTCCGGCTGGTGGTCTTCGTCTACAGTTGCCTGATCGTGAACGTGTTGGTCACGCTGCTCGTGTTCCACTTGATGATGGTGGTCTTGGGCGTATCAAATTATCCATCCCTCCGTTTTCCGGTGACCGTGGACCCGAGGATTATTTGGAGTGGGAGATGCGTATGGATCAGATTTTTTCTTCCTACCATTACACCGAGGAGAGGCGACTCCAACTCGCTGCAGTTGAATTCACCGGTTATGTGTTGATTTGGTGGAATCAAATTCTGCGTATGCGTACTCGGCCCACATCGTGGAGAGGTATGAAAGACCTTATGCGACATCGCTTTGTTCCTGAACATTACAAGAGAGACATGTACAATAAATTGCAGCAGCTCACTCAAGGTACTAAATCTGTGGATGAGTATTACAAAGAGATGGAGTTGTTGATGATACGTACAGGAACGAGGGAGGATGTGGAGGCCACGATGTCTCGTTTCTTGAATGGACTGAATTTTGAGGTGCGTGATCGTGTGGAGATGGTTTACTATAATGATCTCCAGGATCTCGTGCACCAAGCTGAGCGTGCGGAGCAACAAATCAAACGTCGCCAAGCTGCAGCCCTGCAAATTCATGGCGACGTTCCCATACCGAGGCTGCTGGTTCTAGTGTTCAGCCGGCACCTTCTACACGCTCCAATCATGTTTCTCAAAGTGACCCGCTGAAATCCGGAGTATCCAAAGCTGCATCTAGTACACAGTCCACCGCCAATATTCAATGTTTTACTTGTGGAGGCCGAGGACACATGAGGCGTGATTGCCCTAATGCAAAACGGGTGATGCTCACACAAGATGGCTATATTTCTGCTAGTGACGACGAGAATATTGATCCATCTAGTGAGGATTCTGAGGAACATAACAACTTCGATGTATACCCCGATGATGTTGCCCCTAATTGCACTAACTTGATGGTGCAACGTGTTATGGCAGATCGCATAGAAGGACAAGGGCAGCGCTGGAATATATTTCAGACCCAATGCACAGTCAAGAACACCGCTTGCAAGCTGATTATTGATGGTGGCAGCTACACCAATATTGTTAGCAAGCGTTTGGTGGACTATCTTTCATTGTCTACATGGAAGCACCCGCAGCCACATTGTGTTGAGTGGTTGTATAATTCAGGGAAGCTGAAAGTTACACATAAGGTGCGCCTGAAATTTTCAGTAGGTAATTATGAAGATACGGTGGTCTGCGATGTTTTGCCTATGGATGCATGTCACGTGCTGCTAGGACGACCGTGGCAATTTGATAAGCGTTCCACTCATGAAGGAAGATCCAATGTTTATTCCTTGTGGCATAAAGGGAAACGTCATGTGCTGCGCCCTATGCTTGACAAGGATATCAAAGTGGATACATTTGCTGTGAAGATGAAGGTCCAAGACACTAAGCCGAAACCGAGGACGGTTTCCTCTAAAGTTGGGGGGGATGATGAGGGGAGGATATCTATCACTCCATCTATTACACCACCTCCATATACTGTGAAGTTTGGATCATTCTCGCGTCGAAGTGCCTCCTAAAGATGAGGTGAAACCCAACTTTCGGACACCGCCAATGAAGCTTCGTTTTGGCCATGGAGTCGCGACCGTAAATACTTAGGTGTTCTATTTTTATTTCTGCGTGTCATGTTTTATTTTTCAGTTCGTGTTTATTGTCGCGAGTTGGTATTTGGGCCTCGTCCAAATACACTTTTAGTTCAGCCATTTGGGCTTTAGTTGTGGCGTGGGGCATGTCCCACCCTAGTTACGTTGGAGTCACCCTATAAAGGGTTATGGCAGCCGCCTTGTATCCCTAGACTTGTTATTTTTCGACATAAAAGAGACACCAGAAAAGTCCCAATGTTTGGGGGCGCATATCGTCGTGTTTGCTTGCAGATCTTGAAGGTCTGATGTGTTGCTATGCGTGGGAGTTGATTCCAATCAGTTCCAACGTCTGAAGTTTTCGGGTTTTGCGATTGATCTTCGATTGATCGAATTACCTAGCTGCTGGTTATTTTGGTTCGCCGTGAAAGATTGGGCCAAAACCCCCTTTGGATCACGTTGATCCTTATCATCAAACCAATGGGCAAACCAGGAGAGGCTGATCCTTGTGATCGGCCCCAAAAATTTACGAAGGGAACTTACAAAACCTTCAACGAACAAGCAACGTGGAGGCCGATTCCAGCAATCGGCCAAAATTATCCTCACCTACCTCTCTGCTCGGGTTCAACATGTTAGCCAACGGAGCCGATACCATCAATTTTCTTGACAGAATCGGCTCGGGGGCACCCGGTATATGGAAATATGAGGGTATACAACGAAGCATCTCATCTTTTGTTGACGGGTATTGAAATATGGGGGCCGATGCACGGATCGGCCGTAAAAATAAAAAGTGAAAATTCGAAAATTTTCGAGCACGGCCCGATGCAGCAGGCATCGACTTAAGGACATGAAAGCCGATGCGGGGCCATCGACTCAAGGGAGATTTCTTCAAGGACAATGTCGGGAGCAGCATGGGCGCGCGGATCGGATCAATGATCGGATCAATGTCGTGGAGCCTGTCCGGCCGGCAGGGACCGAAGAAACTCGGGGGCAGCTCACCTTGAGGGCTCTCCGTTTTTGGGAAGCCGATGTATACTTAAATCGGCTAGCTCGGCATAAGGAGTTCCCTCGGACATGATCGAGCCTAGGTCCATACAGCTCGCTTTACCTTGGCCGAGACTCGATCGGGGGCAACAAGCCTGGAAGATGCCCCGTTCTTGAGAGCCGATTAGGGTCACCTCGGCTGCGGCTGCATCATGGCCGTCTCAGGCAGGAACTGGGAAGGAAAAGCCGATGCCTAGTACAGGGCTTGGACTGTGCTGTTGCTGCAAGAAAGGAAAGAAGTCCGACGCGTTCGCTGTCGGTCTTAGCATGGCAAACGGAGGGAATGAAATTGGAGCGATTAAAGGATAAATGGAAAGAACAATTTCATTAATTCCAAGGAGCGGCTTTACAAGAAAGAGCCGATGGCTCTCGGAAGAGGGATCCGGTGCCTAGTGCACTACTACGCTAGTCCTATACTACTAGTCGTCGCTGTCCTCGTCATCGCCGCCGTCGACGTCGTCGGCGCCGCTCCCGGGGAGCTCTTCGTCGCTGCTGCCCCGGCCCTTGGCCGGAGCCTCTTCCTCCTCGTCATCATCATCATCCTCGCTGTCCGCCCGGGAGCGGAAGCGCTTGGTCGGCGGGTACCCGATGGAGGAGGAGGAGTCATCCTCCTCCTCTTCCTCTTCGTCATCATCCTCGTCCTCGCTGTCCGCCCAAATGCGGGGGCGCTTCCTCGGCGGGAGCTGGGCGGAAAGAGAGGCTTTGGCCTTCGCTGCTTCTCCTTCTTTTTCCTCCTTGTCGGAGGAGAAGGGATTCACTGCGGGGTGGAGGCTGCCCTCGGTCTTCTTCTTCGGCGAAGATTGGGGGAAGAGTTTTGAGAAAGAAGAGGAAGAGGAAGACATTGCTACAGGAGGAGAGGGTTTTTGGTGCCGATAGCTGGGATGGAATAGAGGATATGAGAGAGAGCTAACCAGTCGGCGCGGTTAAATAATGATGAATCCGGTGAGGGATTAATGCCATTACAACTTCCAAGGGATCGATGCTAAAGCTGTCAGGATTTTTAGAGAAGGCGAGAAGACAGGGCATAATGATGACGGATGCTCGTAACGGCTCCGCTCCGCTACGACGTGACCTCTCGAAGGGAAAGCATAATGATTTTGGAAATGTTATTTCCAAAACCAGGGGGGCATGTGTTATCACCAGATTTTAGACGAATCCAGAGGTGGGCCGGGCTTGGAAGGTTACCTGTGGAAGGATTCTAAGGCGGCCTGGCACGAAGGGTCTTGGGCTGAATTGCCCGTGTATCTTTATTTAGTAGTTTATTATAAGAGATAGAATTTTAGTCGTGCACGGTTTAGTGCACGCCCTCATTAGAAAGTCCCCTGGACTATAAATATGTACCTAGGGTTTATGGAATAAACAACAACTCACGTTCAACCCCAAAAACAAACCAATCTCGGCGCATCGCCAACTCCTTCGTCTCGAGGGTTTCTATCGGAGTAGCGACATGTCGCCTAGATCGCATCTTGCGATCTAGGCAGCACAAGCCCCACGTTGTTCATGCGTTGCTCGTACCGAAGCGCTTTTGATGGCGAGCAACGTAGTTATCATTAGATGTGTTAGGGTTAGCATTGTTCTTCGTTTAAGCATGCTTACGTAGTGCAACCCTTGCATATCTAGCCGTCCTCACGCCTATCTCAGGTGTGGGGCGGCACCCCGCTTGATCATTATTTAGTAGATCTGATCCGTTACGATTGCTCCTTGTTCTACAAGGATTAGTTTAATATCCGCAATAGTTTGGCCTTACAAAGGGGGAGGATCCTGTGGCACGTAGGGTGGCGTTCGCAAGTCCTAAACGGGATGTTCCTAGGATCAACTTCATGTTGGTTTTTTGGCCTTGTTTAGGATCGGCTTACGAGCACCGTGCGTGGCCATCTCGGCCCAACCTCGGAGTAGGATGATCCGATTATGTGGTGAAAACCCTAAATCGTCGTAGATCTCATTAGCTTCATCTTGATCAAGCAGGACCACCAAGTATTCGTACACCCCGTACGGATCATGGGTGGATCGGCTCTTTGAGCCGATTCACGGATAACCCGAGAGCCGATCGAGGCTCGTATTTAACGTTTACATGTATGCCCCGCAGAAACTAAGCGAGGCAATCTCATCACCTTCCCGACCAGGTATAGGTCAGTGGCACGCCCTTGCACTTCGCAACGCCGCGTGTGACCAGAAGAGCATTGCGGGCCGTCGCTCGGAGGGGTCTCAGCCAGCCGCAGCTCTAGGCTCCCCCCGGCTCTACAGTGTTGACAAGGCCGCTGCCCGCCGGTGGGTTTTGGCAGTCAACATTGGCACAATCACATTGCAAAGGCAACTGTTCTTTTTCTCTTTAATTGTTATTATGACTTATGTGTTATAACCAGGCAAGAATATGCAATCTTGGTTCTCTGACCGATATATATATATGTACATACAACTTTTGTTCACATAATAACACTTACACGGGAAAAGAGTAGCTTTCTCTGTTGGACAAACACCAAACCAAAAAAGGGTAACAACACAATATCCAAACTAGGTACGGCACCTGTTGAGCATACATGACTTTTGGCGTAAAATCACCTTAACCAACACTAGCAGCATCTTGTTCTTTGGAAGGTGCTATGCTTATCAGTCTAATCCCAATACACCACCTAATTTACGTGGCACGATGATGTCAGGTGCAGGCTCACCAGTACCAACTCTCTTGCATCAGTCTCCATTGAAGGTACGCCACTGCTGCAGTAGACACCATTAGCAATGCAAGCTGAAGGTGTTCTTATCCTCATATCAGGATCACATAATACAGGTGTCAAGCTTCATGCACTAGCCAACACAATCAAAAGTCCGAACTAGGATCGCTAGGAAAAAAACAGGAAGATCTTTTTTTCGAATCCCACGCTGAACATCTTTTTCACTAATTAGGTAAGCTCCTGCTTACAAACATATTATAGCAACTTCAGCAGTGGCTCTATATTTTGGCGTTGTGGGCTGATGCTGCGCATGGAGCCGGCAATAGCTTCACCGGAAGCTGCAAACTGTGGCGGCCAAATGCAGGGCTGAAACAGCGTATTTTCAGAGGCGCTATAATGCAGCGCCAAAAATAGAATATAATGAAAAATAGAGTGCAGCAAAACAGGAGATCAAACAAAGACTAGAAATAGACATAAAATAGGATAAAATTAGCTTGATACATACTCCGTAGTTCATATTTTTACAAAGTAGTGCGATAAAACTAAACTAAAACTCGACATCTGACGAGTCCGGTGTCGCGCCCGACACCGAATCCGACGAGAAGAGGTCAATCCAACGGGGGTCGTCCTCGCCAATGGTGGTCGGCCCGGCGAGCTGCGCTTTGATGAAGGCCCGCTTCGTCGCCTTCTCCGCCCTCCGTCGTGCGTGATCCTCCTTCTTCGCAGCCCGCCTCATCGCCTTCTCCGCCCTCCGTCTGCGGAAGTGCTCGTTCTCGGCGGCGACGTCCTCGGGGAAGCGGGCCGCCCACTCGCGCGCCGCGCGCTTGTCCCGCTCGGCGATGCGCAAACAGCGCTCCGTCTCGCGGTGGCGGCGCTGTTCCTCCTGTCCAACGATGTACGGCGGCGGCGCGAGATCCTCGGCCTGCTGGCGCGTCCACGCGTCATGGAAATTCATCGACGATCGCGGGCGCCCGAGCCGCCACGCCATGGCGTCGTACGCGTGCACGGCCTCGTGCGCGGTCTCGTAGGTGCCGAGGCCGATGCGCTCGCCGCCGTCACATATCTCCGCGTAATACGTACCTTCGGGGCGCGCATGGACGCCACGGTGCCCCGTGCTCGAGACGCGGCAGTACCGCGAGCTGGACGCGAGATGAGGCATGGCGGCGGCGGAAGCGGAGCCGCGGCGGCGATATTAGGCGCAGATGGGCAAATTTTCAGCAACCCGTGTTCCATCTTTTTTTTGCAGGATAACGCCATTTACCACCTTCCAATTAGAAAATAGTACTGTTCAGCCTTCCCCTGTTGGGCCCAATATTTCACTTTGGGTTGCCAATTGCTATCGGCCTACTTGCTCCGGCTGTCGAAGCCCAATAAATACAAAGGGGCCTTTCTGCTCATGCAATTTCGGCCCTTTTCTAATGAAACACAGATCCTATGATTGGCAAAAAAAACACGGAGATTCTACATAAAAGTTGTTTTTATTTATTTTGAATTATGAAAATCCTTGATCGCTCCATACCCACATGGATAACGGTATTTTTAAAAATTCATAAAGTGGATTTGAAATTTAAAACATATCCTAATAATTCCATGATTTAATCTATCAACTTGCAAGATCTTGGAGAGAAAGAGCTTGTATTAGTGTGCAGAATCCTCAACGTTTCAAAGGCGGCAGGGGATCAAAAGAAAAAGGAAGTAGCCAGAAATTAGGGGTCAAAAATAACTCCAAGAAAGGAAACTTTTATTGTTCGTAGAGGATGACATGCGGGATCCATGAGCCAGCAGCTTACTCAACGTTTCAAAGGCGGCATGAGATTGAAAGAAAAAAGGCAAGTGACCAAATATCAGGAGCCAAAAATAATCCAAGAAATGAAACTTTATTGTACATAGAGGATGACATGCGGGTCCCATTTTGCAGCAGCGGTCTCAACGTTTCAAATGCGGCTTGAGATCAAAAGAAAAAGAAAGTAGCCAGAAATTAGGGGTAAAAAAACTCCAAAAAAAGAAAGTTGATTGTACATAGAGGATGACATGCGGGTCCCATGAGTCAGCAGCTTACTTAACGTTTCCAAGGTGGCAGGGGATCAAAAGAAAAAGGAAATAGGCAAAAATCAGAGGGTGAAAAAATCCAAGAAAAGAAACTTTTATAGTACATAGAGGATGACATGCGGGTCCCATGAGCCAGCAGGTTCCTCAACGTTTTCAAAGGCCTCTGGGGATCAAAAGAAAAAGGCAAATAGCCAGAAATTAGGGGTAAAAAATAAATCCAACAAAGGAAAGGTTTATTGTTCATAGAGGCTAACATGTGGGACCCATGAGCCAACAGCGTCCTCAATTTCAAAGACGGCACATGATCGAAAGAAAAAAGGCAAGTGACCAAAAATTAGGGGGTAAAAAAATCCAAGAAAAGAAACTTTATTGTACATAGAGGATGACATGCGGGTCCCATGAGCCAGCACCTTACTCAACGTTTCAGAGGCGGCATGAGATCGAAAGAAAAAAGGAAAGTGACCAAATATCAGGAGCAAAAAATAATCCAAGAAAGGAAACTTTTATTGTACACAGAGGATGACATATGGGTCCCACTAATACAAACTCTTTCGCTCCAAGATCTTGCAAGTTGATTGTACATAGAGGATGACACGCGGGCCCCATGTGTCAGCAGCTTACTCAACGTTTCGAAGGCGGCAGTGGATCAAAAGAAAAAGGAAATAGCCAAAAATGAGAGGGTGAAAAATAAATCCAACAAAGGAAAGTTTTATTGTTCATAGAGGCTGACATCTGGGACCCATGAGCCAGCAGCGTCCTCTACGTTTCGAAGGCGACTGGGGATTGAAATAAAAAAGGCAAATGTCCAGAAATTAGGGGTACAAAAATAACTCCAAGAAAGGAAACTTTTATTGTTCATAGAGGATGACATGCGGGACCCATGAGCCAGCAGCTTACTCACCGTTTCAAAGGCGGCATGAGATCGAAAGAAAAAGGCAAGTGACCAAATATCAGGATCCGAAAATAATCGAAGAAAAGAAATTTTATTGTACATAGAGGATGACATGCGGGACCCATTTAGCAGCAGCGGTCTCAATGTTTCCAAGGCGGCACGGGATCAAAAGAAAAAGGAAGTAGCCAGAAATCAGGGGGTCAAAAAAAATCCAAGAAAAGATATATTTCAGTTGGGCTGCATTTGGCCATCTGGGCCTTCGAACTATTGTGCTGGACGCCTTTTGACTCGTACAATTTCAGCCCACTCCAAAACATGAAAGTCCTATGTTTCGCAAAAACAAAAAACAAGGAGATTCAACATATAAGTTTGTTTATGTGAAAATAAAGATTTAATTTATCCGTTTGCAAAGCTCAGAGCGAAATACACTGTTTATTGTCTGCAAAATAATCAAGATATCACATGTTTCTTGTACGGGGAGGCTGACATCGGGGACCCATGAGCCAGCAGCGTCGTCAACGTTTTAAAGGCGGCTGGGGATCGAAAGAAATAATAAACCAAAAATCAGTTGGTAAAAAATCCAAGAATGTAAACATTTATCGTTCTGAGAGGATGACATGCGGGACCCATGAGGCAGCATCATCCTCAACCTTTGCATAAAGAGGATTTGCAGTACGGGGAGGCTGACATTGGGGATCCATGAGCCAGCAACATCGTCAATGTTTTAAAGGCGGCAGGAGATCGAAAGAAAAAAATAAGCGAAAAATCAGTTGGTAAACAAAATCCAAGAAAAGAAACATTTACCTTCCTGAGAGGATGACATGCGGGACCAATGAGGCAGCAGCATCCTCAACTATTCCAAGGCGGCAGGGGATCAAAAGAAAAAAAGGAAATAGCCAGAAATTAAGTAGGGTAAAAAATAAATCCATCAAAGGAAACTTTTATTGTTCATAGAGGATGACATGTGCGACTGACCTGCCAGCTGCGTTGTCATCGTTTCAAAGGGGGCAGGGGATCAAAAGAAAAAAGCAAATAGCCAGAAATTAGGGGTAAAAAATAAATCCAACAAAGGAAACTTTTATTGTTCATAGAGGATGACATGCGGGACCCATGAGCCAGCAGCTTCATCAACGTTTCAAAGTCGGCATGAGATCGAAATAAAAGGGCAAGTGACAAAATATCAGGAGCCAAAGTTAATCCAAGAAAATAAAATTTATTGTACATAGAGGATGACATGTGGGTCCTATTTTGCAGCAGCGGTCTCAACGTTTCCAAGGCGGCACAGGACCAAAAGAAAAATGAAGTAGCCAGAAATCAGGGGTGAAAAAAATACAAGAAAAGAAAGATTTCAATTGGGCTGCATCTGGACATCTGGGCCTTCGAACTATCCTGCTGGACCTTTTGACTCGTACAATTTCAGCCCACTCCAAAACAGTAAAGTTCGAATTTTTCTAAAAAAAACAAGAAATTCCTATGCTTCGCAAAAACAAAAAACAAGGAGATTCAACATATAAGTTTGTTTATGTAAAAATAAAGATTTAATTTATCCGTTTGCAATAACTCAGAGCGAAATACATTGTTTATTGTCTACAAAATAAACAAGATATCACATGTTTCTTGCACGGGGAGGCTGACATCGGGGACCCATGTGCCAGCAGCGTCCTCAACGTTTTAAAGGCGGCAGGAGATCGAAAGAAAAAAATAAGCCAAAAATCATTTGGTAAACAAAATCCAAGAAAAGAAACATTTACCGTTCTGAGAGGATGACATGCGGGACCCATGAGGCAGCAGCATCCTCAACGATTCCAAGGTGGCAGGGGATCAAAAGAAAAAAAAAGGAAATATCCAGAAATTAATTAGAGGTTCAAAATAAATCCATCAAAGGAAACTTTTATTGTTCATAGAGAATGACATGTGGGACCGAGCTGCCAAAAACGTCCTCATCGTTTCAAAGGGGGGCAGGAGATCAAAAGAAAAAGGGAAAAAGCCAGAAATTAGTGGTCAAAAATACACTACAAGAAAAGTTCTGATAGACAACGTCCCAAAATCGTCCGCTAAGGGCCATTTTTCGTCGCCTATGGGCCTAACCCGACGATATGGGTTCTGTTGTCGAAACTGCGTCAGGCAAATTCCTACGACGATTTTTTCGGTCCGTCGCGCTTGGGCGCTCTTCCGCCACGGAAAATCGGACCGTTGCAGAAGTGTTTCCGGGAGCCCGTTGACCGCCGACGTCATGCAACCGACACGTGGCGTACGCCGTTAACTAGCGATTAATGGCGTTAACCAGCCGAAACCCCGTGGTAGATGGTAGGCCCACACGAGGCCTCGCCACGTCTTAAGCGGGCCGGCCCATTAGTTTGCGGGCCGGGCCAGCTGACTTAGTTTGACCGGTCAACTATATAGCTGGGCTGGTCCATTAGTTACGTGGGCCGGGCCTAACCTCTAAGGTTGACTGGTCAAAACTTTAATGGGCCGACCCACTAAGCATGTGGGCCGGGCCGAAAGCACTCATTTGACCGGTCAACAGGCAAAAGGGCTGGCCCACAAGACATGCGGGACCCACTTTCCTGTTATCGGGCCGGCCCATTTACAAAGTGGGGTCCACCTTAAAGCACGTGGGCCAGACCAAGAAGTTCTTGGGCCAGCCCAATTAGCATGTGGGTCCCACTATCCTGCTATCGGGCCGGCCCATTTAGTACGTGGGGTCCACAATTGATCAAATGGGCTGGCCCAACAAGCCAGTGGGTCGGGCCAAAAACACAGGTGGGTCCCACTTTCATGTTAAAGGGCCGGCCCATTTAGTGTGTGGGGTCCACCATATAGCAAGTGGGCCGGCCCAACAAGATAGTGGGCCGGGCCAAAAACACAGGTGGGTCCCACATTCCTGTTAAAGGGCCGGTCCATTTAGTATGTGGGGTCCACCATATATGATAGGGCAAAGGTGGCCGATCTTTCGATGAGACGTGGATAGATCGATTTGTTGGTGGAGTTCGTGCTTGACGATCCGACTACACGTGCAAAGCTCGTGCGCCAATGCAATCGCTAGGACAATCTCCGGGAGTTACTGATCTTGCGGATGCACGATCGACCGACCAGCCGAGGGTCTTAATTCCTACCGAAATCGAGAACAAGTAAGAACTAATGATGCAATCAGAATATTGCGGATATAGATGAAAGCTTTATTGAAAAAGGTGGGATTCCGAATAGTCGGTCTTGTTCTGGGCGTTGGCCTCAAAAGAAGTACACGAGAGTTGCAGCAATGGCTAACTTTTAGTCTAATCAAAATCCGAGTCTAAACGTGACGGCTATGGGAGTATTTAAAGGAGGAAAAGGTGGGGTTTCGGCCAGCCATGCATATGGTGGCCGAACCAAACCCTAGAAGGCCTTTCCCCCTTCAATACGGACTCTAAAAAGTGGCTGACTTAAATCCTCGCGAAAATTACATGGGCCCGGCCCAAAACTAATGGTGTCGCAGCACCATGGACTCATGTGGACGAAATTATGAAGTGGAGAACTCTATATTTCGTCCATGTCTTCATCTCCAATTATGGTGGCTTCAAAGTTCTGAAATCTCCACTCGCAGCGTCTTCTTCAATCCTCATATGTTTGCTGCCATCTCCTCCATGTGTGATCATGCTCCAATGCTTGTCCCTCTCATCCATGCTAGGTCCATCATTCCTAAGATTAACAAACACATCTGATTTAGGCAGCATCATATTCTCATGTATGTGAGGAATAGTTCCAAGAAACGAAAGTACCTGATAGTTAAGTTGTTTGGCACGAGCTCGAGTGATTGGTCCTTGAATTTGTGTGGCTGTAGGTACAGCGGTTGTATCAATAGATGGGATGTCCTCATCATGCTCCCCTTCTTGAATTGAAGTCGTCCTCGACGCGATCTCATCTTCTTCACCAAAGTAAGGCTTCAAATCTGCAATGTTAAATGTAGGACTAACCGGACCCAATTCTGCAGGAAGCTCAAGTTTATATGCATTATCATTTATTTTCTCTAACACCTTAAAAGGACCAGCGGCACGAGGCATTAACTTAGACTTGCGCAATGCAGGAAAACGATCTTTGCGCAAATGCAACCAAACAAGATCACCAACATCAAACACAACATGCTTTCTTCCTCTATCCCCAGCAATTTTATACTTAGCATTCATGCGTTCTATGTTGTCTTTAGTAGTCTCATGTAATTTCAATATCAATTCAGCACGTTGTGTAGCATCCAAATCATTTTGCACCGAAGATGGTAAAGGCAATAAATCAATAGGTGCACGTGGAACAAAACCATACACAATCTCAAAAGGGCACATCTTAGTGGTAGAATGCAGTGAACGATTGTAAGCAAATTCAATATGAGGCAAACACTCTTCCCACAATTTTAAGTTCTTCTTCAAAACAGCCCGCAGACATAGTAGACAATGTTCTATTTACTACTTCAGTTTGTCCATCGGTTTGGGGATGACATGTAGTACTAAACAGCAATTTAGTCCCCAACTTAGCCCATAAACATCTCCAAAAGTGGCTAAGAAACTTAGTATCACGATCGAAACAATAGTATTTGGCACACCATGTAAACGCACAATTTCGCGAAAGAACAAATCAGCAACATGTGTAGCATCATCAGTTTTGTGACATGGAATAAAGTGTGCCATCTTAGAAAACCTATCCACAACAACAAAGATACTATCCCTCCCCTTCGTGTACGAGGCAAACCCAAAACGAAATCCATAGAAATATCCTCCCAAGGTACACTAGGAACAGGAAGAGGCATATATAAACCATGTGGATTAAGTCGAGACTTAGCTTTTTGACATGTAGTGCAGCGTGCCACAAATCTCTCAACATCTCGACGCATACGTGGCCAAAAGAAGTGTGCAGCAAGTACATCCTCCGTCTTCTTCACACCAAAGTGACCCATCAATCCTCCTCCATGCGCCTCCCGCAACAACAAAAGACGAACGGAACTATCTGGGATGCATAGCTTGTTAGCACGGAACACAAATCCATCATTGAGGACGAATTTGTTCCATGTTCTACCATCTTTACAATTCAGCAACACATCTTTAAAATCAGCATCATGCGAGTATTGTTCCTTTATAGTTTCTAATCCAAAAATCTTGAAGTCAAGTTGAGATAGCATAGTGTAACGGCGCGACAAAGCATCAGCAATAACATTATCTTTACCCTTTTTGTGTTTGATAACATAAGGAAAAGACTCAATAAATTCAACCCACTTTGCATGGCGACGATTCAACTTAGCTTGACTACGAATATGCTTCAAAGATTCATGATCGGAATGTATAACAAATTCTTTAGGCCATAAATAATGTTGCCAAGTTTCTAATGTCCGAACCAGCGCATATAATTCTTTATCATAAGTAGAATAGTTCAGACTAGGCCCACTCAACTTTTCACTAAAATATGCAACAGGTTTGCCCTCTTGTAACAACACACCTCCCAAACCAATTCCACTAGCATCACATTCAAGCTCAAAAGTCTTATTGAAATCAGGAAGTTGGAGTAATGGAGCATGTGTTAACTTATCTTTCAGTATCATGAAGGCTTCTTGTTGTGCATCGCCCCACACAAAGGGCACATCCTTCTTTGTAAGCTCATTCAGTGGCGCAGCAATGGATCCAAAGTCTTTGACAAAGCGCCTATAGAAACCAGCGAGGCCAAGAAAACTCCTCACTTGCGTGACCGTCTTGGGCTGCGGCCAACTCTCAATTGCCTCAATCTTGGCTGGATCAACTTCAATGCCCTGCGCAGTAACAACATAGCCAAGAAACGCAACTCGATTGGTGCAAAAGGTGCACTTCTCAAGATTACCATACAAACGTGCATCACCTAAAGCATTAAAAACAGCACGTAAATGATCCAAATGATCCTCCAAAGATTTGCTATAAATCAGAATATCATCAAAGTATACCACCACAAAACGTCCAATAAAAGCACGTAAAACTTCGTTCATCGAGTCTCATGAAAGTACTAGGTGCATTAGTCAAACCAAAAGGCATTACTAACCACTCATATAAACCGAACTTAGTTTTAAACGCTGTTTTCCATTCATCTCCTAATTGCATACGAATCTGGTGGTAACCACTACGCAAATCAACTTTAGAGAACATAATAGAACCACTCAATTCATCAAGCATATCATCTAAACGAGGTATTGGATGACGGTATCGAATGGTAATATTATTAATAGCTCTACAATCAGTACACATGCGTGAAGAACCATCCTTCTTAGGTACCAAGATAATAGGAACAGCACATGGGCTAAGAGACTCACGAATGTAACCTTTATCTTGGAGAACCTGAATTTGTCGCTGAATCTCTTTCGTCTCTTCAGGATTAGTACGGTATGGTGCACGGTTGGGCAGCGACGCTCCTGGAATCAAGTCAATCTGGTGTTCTATGCCACGGATAGGTGGTAGTCCAGGGGGAACATCTTGTGGGAACACATCAATGAATTCCTGCAAAAGGTTAGCAACCGCAGGTGGCAAAGAAGGAGGCATATCCTCAAATGAAAACATAACTTCTTTGCAAATGATAGCATAGCATTGAGTAGTGTTCACATCAAGTTCAGCAATATCAGATTTGCTAGCAAGCAAACAAGGATTTTTCAAATGAATTTTAGTAGCATGGTTCGAATCAGATTTAGTATTAGTCTTAGGTGGAACAAAATCTGCAACAACAATCTGATTCTCACTCTTAAGTTTCTCCTCGTTTTTTACTCTACTAGCTCTAGCAAGATCATCTTTTAGTATTTGTTCAGGAGTCATAGGTTTGAGACCAATTTTCTTTCCATCATGCATAAGAGAATACTGATTAGTTTTACCATTATGAACAGATTCTCTATCAAATTGCCAAGGTCTACCAAGTAACAAAGAACAAGCTTGCATAGGTACAACATCACAATCCACAAAATCAGAATATGTACCAATGGTAAAATGCACACGTGTAGTTCTTGTTACCTTAAGCTTCCGAGAGCTCTCAAACCATTGTATGTAGTATGGATGTGTGCGCTGTCTTGTAGGAAGAGAAAGCTTCTCCACCATGTCAACGCTAGCCAGATTATTGCAGCTCCCTCCATCAATGATGATCCTTATAGCTCGCTCTTTTACAACACCTCTTGTTTGGAACAGATTGTGGCGTTGATCATGCTCAGCTTTGCTCAATTGCACGCTCAACACACGCTGTGCAACTAAGCTCCTGTACTGATCAGCAGTGTCAGCTTCCATTACCTCCATCTCTCTCTCAGAATCGAGTTGGCACCATCACGTGCAGCAATAAGGGCCAATGTATCTTCATCAAAGTCACTTGCGTAATCATATTCTCCATCTTCACGCACCAACATCACACGCTTGGTTCTGCATTCTCTCGCTATGTGACCAAATCCCAAGCATTTGCGACATTGAATGTCGCGCGTCTTCCCCGTGGAGGCCATGGAAGATGAACTCCGAGGAGGACCAGCCGATGGTGTTGGTGTGGAGGCAGGAGGTGCTCGTGATGCAGGCGCGGTGTACTTGGAGGTAGTAGGTGCTGGTGCAGTACCACGAGATTGTGGCGCTGATTGTCGCGGAGACCACGACGATGTACGACCTGCGGAAACGTTAGCTCTTCTCCATGGTGGTTGACGATCCTGCACTTCACGTTCAGCTTTGCAAGCAAGATGAAACAAGCGAGTAATAGTGTTGTACTCCTTATAATCTAAAATATGCTGAATCTCTTTATTCAAACCACCAAAGAAACGAGCAAGCATAGCCTCACTATCCTCTACAATACCACAGCGAATCATGCCAGTTTGCAATTCTTGATAATAGTCTTCTACATAATTTTTTCCTTGTTCTAAGCGAGACAATTTTTTCAGCAAATCACGTTGATAATGTGGAGGAACAAAACGAGTACGCGTAGCAAGTTTTAACCCAACCCATGTAGCAGGAATATTTGCTGCGTGTGTTCTACAATATTCAGACCACCAAATAGATGCGAAATCTGTGAACTCACAAGTAGCAGGCACTAACACGCAAGTGATCGGGGTATTTTAAACATGCAAAGCGTTGTTCTACTTCCAATTCCCATGTAAGATATGCATCGGGATTATATCTACCCTCAAATGGCGGAATATTCAGTTTCGGCTTAGCAACATGATCATCATCATTACGTACGGGCGTGGAGGTGGTCGAGCGTGGCGGTTCAGGCTGCCGTGGACGACCGAGTGCGGGTTGTTGGACTTCCTCGCCCTCCGATACGTTCTCATCTACCTGCTCGTCCGCGTCCCCTTCATAATCTTCGTAGCCTTCATCAGAAGGCGCGTCATGTGCGGGCTGCTGCAGCAGGAGCGGTACCTGCAGGAACGTCCGCACGAGGAACGCGGCGCGCGCGGCGTTGCACGTTGGCGCGAGGCGGCGGTAACCGAGTCAAAAGCTCCTGGAACTTGGCGTCGAGCTTGGAGTTGAAAGCTGCCTCGAGGCCATCCAGTTTGTCCAGTGCGTCGGTGAGTTTGGCATCCACGTCATCAATGCGCGCATCGGTGTCGCGAGCATGCCCGCCCAAAAGGTGGGTGAAGTGAGCATGCAACTGCTCAGGCGTCATCTTGGCCGGGTCAACAGCGGTCGTATCAACTGGTCCCGACATGGTTAGTACACAAAAAGCACAAATGTATATGCCTACAAACTACGGAATATGGTGGTTCACGCGCAATTCGTCAAGCAAAATACAAAGCTCTTACAAGTTCTTACCAAACAGGAGGAAGGTGATGTAACAACCAGCAAGGATCGGCGTCTCCAAAGATTGCCAAAGCGATTACCGAGTGTCGACACGAGTGCACGTGGAGACAATATGTAGAGCTGTAGGAAGGCTAATATGGTAGCAAAACAAGCAATTGTCAAAACAGCAATGCAATATTGAAAGTATGCTCAACAACGGTACTCGTGCTTGGTCCTAGGCTAGACCGTACTAGAGACGCGAGCCTAGAACACGAGCGAGGTCACGGCGCGGCACACAAGCAACTAGCAGCGATGAGGTGGCGATGAGGTGGCGACGCGAGGTGTGAAAAATCACTATGATGGCAAGTGTCTCAAACTGATCCCCAAGGTCTAAAAACAGTATAGCCTCAGAAATTTTTTTGTCGAAATTTCGGAGGTGCTCCGGAAAGCGCGCAGGCGCCAAAAAAATGTCGCTATAACGGCCGGTGGCGAAAAGTGATCGCCAAAGTGAAAAACCAATGTAGCCAAAAAATTTTTTCGGAAGCGTTTCCAGACTTTTTTTTTTTTTTTTTTGCTCTCCTTCCAATTCTTTACTGGCGGCCGAAACTTATCTCACGGAAATTTTTCTGCAGCGCAAGATGATATTAGAAGGTAACAGCTGAGTAGGAAAACAATAAAACCTAATTCTACACGGGCTCTGTCGCGGCAGAGAAACAACACGAATCCGTGTCGCGGTAGGACACAGGGTATATGGTGGATACGGATGTATGTGGCAGGGTGTATATGGCAGTGGCGGAAGTATATGGCAGGGTGTATATGGCAGTGGCGGAAGTATATGGCAGGGTGTATATGGAAGTGGCGGAAGTATATGGTGGTGGTGGTGGCGGTGATCTGCGTATGGTGCGAGTGGCGGCGGCGGCGTGACTAATATGACCAGAACTCGAAACTCTAAAGGAACTAGACGCTAAGACCAGCAACTCGACACGAAGATGCAGACACAAATTCAACTATGCAAAACTGAAAAGACAATGCAAGACGTGGCAGGGGTTTATGGGAACTATGATCTAAAAACCCTAACAGTATTTTTGGCTTTTTCGTGGTTTATGGGTATGATGGCAGATGCAATCTACACTATGAAAACAGTAAAATCTCACCGAGCAACCTGAAATCTGATACCACTTGATAGGGCAAAGGTGGCCGATCTTTCGATGAGACGTGGATAGATCGATTTGTTGGTGGAGTTCGTGCTTGACGATCCGACTACACGTGCAAAGCTCGTGCGCCAATGCAATCGCTAGGACAATCTCCGGGAGTTACTGATCTTGCGGATGCACGATCAGCCGACTCGACGAGGGTCTTAATTCCTACCCGAAATCGAGAACAAGTAAGAACTAATGATGCAATCGGAATATTGCGGATATAGATGAAAGCTTTATTGAAAAAGGTGGGATTCCGAATAGTCGGTCTTGTTCCGGGCGTTGGCCTCAAAAGAAGTACACGAGAGTTGCAAGCAATGGCTAACTTTTAGTCTAATCAAAATCCGAGTCTAAACGTGACGGCTATGGGAGTATTTAAAGGAGGAAAAGGTGGGGTTTCGGCCAGCCATGCATATGGTGGCCGAACCAAACCCTAGAAGGCCTTTCCCCCTTCAATACGGACTCTAAAAAGTGGCTGACTTAAATCCTGCGAAAATTACATGGGCCTGGCCCAAAACTAATGGTGTCGCAGCACCATGGACTCATGTGGACGAAATTATGAAGTGGAGAACTCTATATTTCGTCCATGTCTTCATCTCCAATTATGGTGGCTTCAAAGTTCTGAAATCTCCACTCGCAGCGTCTTCTTCAATCCTCATATGTTTGCTGCCATCTCCTCCATGTGTGATCATGCTCCAATGCTTGTCCCTCTCATCCATGCTAGGTCCATCATTCCTAAGAGTAACAAACACATCTGATTTAGGCCAGCATCATATTCTCATGTATGTGAGGAATAGTTCCAAGAAACGAAAGTACCTGATAGTTAAGTTGTTTGGCACGAGCTCGAGTGATTGGTCCTTGAATTTGTGTGGCTGTAGGTACATCGGTTGTATCAATAGATGGGATGTCCTCATCAATATAGCCAGTGGGCTGGCCCAACAAGAAAGTGGGCCGGGCCAATGGGTCCCACATTCCTGTTAAAGGGCCGGCCCATTGAGTATGTGGTGTCCACCATTTAGCAAGTTGGCCAGCCCACCAAAATAGTGGGCCGGGCCAAAAACACAGGTGGGTCCCACATTCCTGTTAGAGGGCCGGCCCATTTAGTATGTGGGGTCCACTATATATCAAGTGGGCCGGCCGAACAAGCTAGTGGGCCGGGCCAAAATCACAGGTGGGTCCCACTTTCCTGCTAAAGGGCCGGCCCATTTAGTATGTGGGGTCCACCAGAAAAGCAATTGGGCGGGCCCAACAAGTTAGTGGGCCGGCCCAATAAGCTTGTGGGTCCACTATCGTGCTAACGGGCCGGCCCAATTAGTATGTGGGGTCCACGGTAAATCAGCTGGGCTGGCCCGACGAGTTAGCGAGCCGGCCCAATAAGCTTGTGGGCCCACTTTTCTGTTACAGGGCCAGCCCAGTAGTGGGTGGGGTCCACCTTAAAGCAAGTGGGCTAGCACGTTTAGGTGGTGTTTATATGCCGGCATAATAGGCGCTTTAGGATTTTGCGGGCCGGCACATATGTGATTTCGCTTAATTGGGCCGTTTAAGGGATGGGAATTTGTGATTTAGATACTGAGAATATTTACGCAGCACATGATTTCTGTCGGATAGCCTCACTTATCACAAGCACCAAAGAAAAAATGCGCGAAAGAACTATAAAAACTAACTAAATATTACATCAGCTGCAAGGCTTTGAAAAATATTACAGAACCCAGAGAAATTGAATGGTAATTAAACCTAGCAATACAATGAAGCGATCCGGCAATCTTTTAAGTTGTCCATGCAGCACCTATATCTTGAACAAAGACATTACAAGTTAAGACAGCAACAATGGAAAGGCAAAGACACTACAATATTGTTTGCCAAAGAATCTGGAACTCATCATTTCATCGTTATAACAAGATCATTGTAATGCGCACAATAAGCAAACAAAGAGTGCATGCCGCATACCAACAGCCAATATAACAGAGCATGTTAGAATGAAACAGCAGACTTACTACTATCAAGTCCCATGCAAACCAACATGTTCAGGGAGTACAAAATTGGCATGAACAACATAGTAGCGGGCTATAAATTTTGTAACAACGACTGAGCAAGATGAAGTTATGATGGCTACATCTACAGAGCAGGGAATGTAAACCAAAAATAGAAGTTACGATGGCAAAAGCTAAAGAGGAGGGAATGTGAACCAACATGTGCCAAGTGCAATTACTTCATATTGGCCGTGAACTAAATAATACTCCTGAACTTATAGTAAAGGGGATGCAAATCAAGATGTTTCGGGATATAAACTTGTAATGAGCAACACATAGAGGATAGTTAATGCTGGAGATTAGGATGAACCAGATACAGAATATAGTGGGATTACCTATGAACTTGTATAAGAGGGAATGCAAACCTATATGTTCAGCATTCCATATGTGAGCGTCATGCCAAGTCAGAGAAACAAGTCAATAATGCAGCTTTTGAAGAACAAGATGGCACGCAAAATTATTATCTAGTAGTATGACAAGTTTATTTGTACTACAGGCTAGATAGCAGAGTGATAGCATGCCAACCTAAGTCCTTACTTTGTTAGCTTACAGTGAACTAGATACAAAACAATGGCATCACCTGTAGTACAGGGAATGCAAGCCAACATGTTCATGGAGTAAACAATTGGCACAAACAACATAGTAGCAGGCCATAATTTTTGTAACAACGACTGAGCAAGATAAAGTTATGAATATAGAAGTTACGATGCCAAAAGCTATAGAGCAGGGAAGGCGAACCAACATGTGCAATTACTTAAAATTGGCCATGAACTAAATAATAGCAGGATGTTACTATAATAGCTAGAATAAAACAGATAGGAGTTATAATGGCATCACTCATAAACTTGTAGATAAGGGAAACAAATCAATTTGTTTCGGGATATAAAGTTGTAATGAACAACATATAGAGGATAGTTAATGCTACGACTTAGGATGGACTAGAAACGGAATGTAGTGGGATCACCTGTGAACTTGTAGAAGAGGGAATGCACACCAATATGTTCACCATTCTATATATGAGCGCCATGCCAATTAAGAGAAACAAGTTAATATTGCAGCTTTTGAAGAATCAGATGGCAGACAAAATTATGATGGAAGTAGCAATAGAAAAGAGACAGTAGAAGAGTTTAGATCTTGCACGGCGCCGGTGAAGCAGATCCGGTCCATGCACAGCGGTGTCGGTGAGCAAGATCCGATGCGGTGGATGACGGATCCGGCGAAGTGGCTCCGGTGGGGTGGAAGTTACCGCAGCTGAAGCGACTGCGGTAGACTGCTGGATGAGCATATGGTTTCGAGGTTCGGCGGGGATGATCCGGTCCGGTTGATGACGGCGTCGATGAAGCGGCTCCGGCAGGCAGCCGGGTGACGAGGATCGCGAGGCCTCAGGTAGGTCAGGGAAGTCCGGCGGGGATGTTCCGGTGCGGTGGTCGTGGAGGTGGGAGAGAGAGGGACTTGGGAAGTTCCGGTGGGTGGTCTGAGGGAAATGAATTTTTTTTGGGAGGGTTTCCGGGCTATGGAGATGGTGATCGAAAAAATGACGGGCAGACCCCCCCACCAACCGACTTTGCTATCATCTCCACAGGGGTAGAATGGGAATTTGGAAGCGTGTGAAATTTTTGTATTTTGTGGGCGGGAAGTTTTGCCGCTATGAGATTTTGAATTTGGCTAAGGTCCAAGTATAATGATAAAAAATTGTGAGACCGTACTAGTACCTCTGTTCAAGGCCGAGTGCAAAATCAAATCATCATCACATTAAATACCGGTTACTATCATCGTGATCTATCTTCTTATCCCATTCAAAAACCCGTCTGAAATATTTCAGGATTGGCGGGAGATTTTGCCGCCCGACTGAGATTTGATTTTGAATATGGCTATGGTCAAGTAATATAATATAACACTAATATAAAGACGGTACACCTGGTTAAGTACGAATTGCTCTGCTCCGGCAGTCAAGGCCAACAACCACATCAAGCCATCATCATTACAAACAAAATCAGTCAAATCTAGAAGCTAGTATAGGAAAAATTCACAGCAGCATAATAAATCCAGAAAACTAAGAACGGAGTATAATACATAAACTGCATACAATAGCCAAAAGCAGCCAATAACAATGTTAATGTTCACGACAAACTAATCTGAAAATAATACAAGACGCAATGTATGGCCAACATGAAGATTAGGATACCCCAGGATGAATGAATCTGATCTTCATTCAGCATATATTTCTTCGTCACTCCATTCTCTGATCTGAAGGAAATATTCATTGAACTCCTTCCGTCTGCAGTGTGCAGCCAATACATCCTCCAAACGGTATGGCCTTTGTTCATTTCTCATACTGTAGTTTCCTAATATATCCGCACATATTGGCCACTCATCCCAGGCCTTTATATCATCAAAGTACTCTCTGATATAACCCAAATCTGCGTAGTAGATGCAGCCAGGTCGAAGTGTCGGGTGCACTCTGGTGTCGACGGAGATACACCGGATATAATGGACGAAGAAGGCACGACTGCCAACGTTATTGACAGCATGGAGAGAGCGGCTCTCAGTGTCCACACGGTACACCAATGATTGACCTTCCTCCAAATGCTTGTTGTCCAACAACACAAGCAGCAGAGCACCATCCGACTTCACAAGGTAGAACTTGTTATTTCCAAGTTCTAGAAATGAAAATAGTGTATCCATGTTGATAGTGCTCGCGCGCTGCTCCAACTGGACATTGTTGGTGCACACTAATTTTCCGAACTCAAAATTGTTCACAGCTATTGCATACAATTCACCATTGAACGGTGTAATGCAACGCAGAGAATGGTGTTCGGTCGAAAATCTTCCTTCTCCCCACTCTTCATCTAAACCCTTAGTTGGAGTGCTCTCATCGACCCAAGCAATTTCCGCCGGGTAATCTTTGGAAACGAAGACCATAGTCGGGGACTTCATTACAGCGACTTACTTCAGAATAACATATGGCATATGCGCCTCAAACCTAGTACTCAATGTCTTTGTGAGTGGGTTCAGAAGCCGTATCTTGTGCGGCGTGTTCTTCTGGGCAAGCACGATGACGCCACGGCAAAAGCCGACGAAGTAGTATCTAAAATATATTGATGAAGATAACATTCAGCACTAAGATGTTTACGATTGAAAATAAAAATAGATTAACTCTACAGATATGGAGGAATTTGAACCTTGCATGAACTTCCGTTAGATCGATGGTGACGTAGCAGGATGTCCGCAGGTGGAGGAAGGTGAAATCAGCAGTGCGTGGAAGGGCGTGTTCTACCATGGTCCATTCGTGCAGGTGCACGTCGGGCTCAGGTAAACATGAGCGCCAATTTCTACAAACTTGCCTCAAAGCAGAGTAGGTGTCCATGTACTCCTCGTTCGCCAGTAAGCAGTCCCCGATCTTGTGAAGTGGTACGTCAGCCCTGAGAGAGGCCCAGTCCATGGAGGCGCCGCGCTTGGATGCGCCGCCCTCGGAGGCGACGGTCTCGGGGCGACGGCCGCCGGCGCATTCTTCTTGTCCATCGCCGGCAGGGAACGCGCGTAGGGCGGTTGGTGTTTTTTCATTCGATTTGGAGAAGTTGATGGGACGTGAGAGGCGTGGTTGCGTGCGTGAGTGAGAATGAGACTGTGTGCAGAGGGAGGGACAGAAGGGCTCTGTACAGGCAACGTGACGGTTGGTGATACGTCTCCAACGTATCGATAATTTCTTGTGTTCCATGCCACATTATTGATGTTATCTACATGTTTTATGCACACTTTATGTCATATTCGTGCATTTTCTGGAACTAACCTATTAACAAGATGCCGAAGTGCCGGTTCCTGTTTTCTCGCTGTTTTTGGTTTCAGAAATCCTAGTAACGAAATATTCTCGGAATCGGACGAAATCAACGCCAAAGTTCCTATTTTCATCGGAAGCATCCAGAACACCCGGAAGGACCGGAGGGGGGCCACAGGGCCACCAAACCCTAGGGCCGGCGCGGCCGGAGGGGGGCCGCGCCGCCTATGGTGTGGCCCCCCGTCAGCCCTCCTGCGCCGCCTCTTCGCCTATATAAAGCCCCTGGATCGGAAAACCCGATACCAATTGACGAAACTCCGGAAAAGTTACTGTGGCGCCGCCGCCATCGCGAAACTCCAATTCGGGGACAGAACTGCGTTCCGGCACCCCGCCGGAGCGGGGAAGTGCCCCGGAAGGCTTCTCCATCGACACCGCTGCCATCTCCATCAACACCGCTGCCATCTCCACCGCCATCTTCATCACCGCTGCTCGCTCCCATGAGGAGGGAGTAGTTCTCCATCGAGGCTCGGGGCTGTACCGGTAGCTATGTGGTTCATCTCTCTTCCATGTACTTCAATACAATGATCTCATGAGCTGCTTTACATGATTGAGATTCATATGAGTTTGTATCACTACTATCTATGTGCTACTCTAGTGATGTTATTAAAGTAGTTCTATTCCTCCTGCATGTGTGTAAAGGTGACTAGTGCGTGCACCGTGTGGTTCTTGTCGTAGGCTACGATCATGATCTCTTGTAGATTGTGGAGTTAATTATCATTATGATAATATTGATGTGATCTATTCCTCCTACATATGCATGAAGGTTACGGTGTGCATGCTATGCTAGTACTTGGTTTAGTCTGTTGATCTATCTTACACTAAAGGTTACTAAAACATGAGCATTATTGTGGAGCTTGTTAACTCCGGCATTGAGGGTTCGTGTAATCCTACGCAATATGTTCATCATCCAACAAAAGTGTAGAGTATGCATTTATCTGTTCTGTTATGTGATCGATGTTGAGAGTGTCCACTAGTGAAAGTCTATTCCCTAGGCCTTGTTCCTAAATACTGCTGCGTTACTACTACTGCGTTACTACTGCTTGTTTACTGTTTTACTGCGTTACTACTGCTGCAATACCACCACCATCAACTACACGCCAAGCACTTTTCTGGCACCGTTGCTACTGCTCATACTTATTCATACCACCTGTATTTCACTATCTCTTCGCCGAACTAGTGCACCTATTAGGTGTGTTGGGGACACAAGAGATTTCTTGCTTTGTGGTTGCAGGGTTGCATGAGAGGGATATCTTTGACCTCTTCCTCCCCGAGTTCGATAAACCTTGGGTATCCACTTAAGGGAAACTTGCTCGCTGTTCTACAAACCTCTGCACTTGGAGGCCCAACACCGTCTACAGGAAAGGAGGGGGAACGTAGACATCAAGCACTTTTCCGGCGCCGTTGCCGGGGAGGAAAGGTAAAAAGGCTCTCATACTACGGTCTCGGGTAAAGTATTTTTCGGCGCCGTTGTGTGTGTGCTCAAAGCTATTTCCTTTAGATCCTGCAATTGCATCTTGTTGTTTCTTGTTTACACTAGTTTGGCATAATGGACAACGGTGAGCTTCTTATTCTATTTCCTGATTTAAAATATGGATTGTTTGATGCGAAAATTAAAAAACCTATGAAATCTTCTTTGCATGCTGGTAGTAATATTAGTATGAACGCTTTGAACACCATTGTTGATAATGATATAGAAAGTTCTAAGCTTGGGGAAGCTGGTTTTCATGATATTTTTAGTCCCCCAAGCATTGAGGAGAAAATTTTCTTTGATGATACTTTGCCTCCTATTTCGATGATGATAATGATAATGGTCTTTTGGTGCCACTTACTCGCTGAGAGTAAATTTTGTTGTGATTATACTATGCCTCCTACACTTGATGAGAATAATAATGATAGCTACTTTGTTGAATTTGCTCCCACTACAACTAATAAAATTGATTATGCTTATGTGGAGAGTAATAATTTTATGCATGAGACTCATGATAAGAATGCTTTATGTGATAGTTATATTGTTGAGTTTGCTCATGTTGCTACTGAAAGTTATTATGAGAGAGGAAAATATGGTTGTAGAAGTTTTCATGTTACTAAAACACCTCTCTATGTGCTGAAATTTTTGATGCTACACTTGTTTTATCTTCCTATGCTTGTTACTTTGCTCTTCATGAACTTGTTTATTTACAAGATTCCTTTGCATAGGAAGCATGTTAGACTTAAATATGTTTTGAATTTGCCTCTTGATGCTCTCTTTTGCTTCACATACAATCTCTTGCGAGTGCATCATTAAAACTGCTGAGCCCATCTTAATGGCTATAAAGAAAGAACTTCTTGGGAGATAACCCATGTGTTATTTTGCTACAGTACTTTATTTTATATTTGTGTCTTGGAAGTTGTTTACTACTGTAGCAACCTCTCCTTATCTTAGTTTTGAGTTTTGTTGTGCCAAGCTAAGCCGTTGATAGAAAAGTAAGTACTAGATTTGGATTACTGCGCGAGTTCCAGATTTCTTTGCTGTCACGAATCTGAGCCCACTGCCCTGCAGGAAGATCAGAAAATTATGCCAATTTACGTGCATGATCCTCAGATATGTACGCAACTTTCATTCAATTTGAGCATTTTCATTTGAGCAAGTCTGGTGGCCTAATAAAATCCATCTTTACGGACTGTTCTGTTTTGACAGATTCTGCCTTTTATTTCGCATTGCCTCTTTTGCTATGTTGGTTGAATTTCTTTAATCCATTAATGTCCAGTAGCTTTATGCAATGTCCAGAAGTGTTAAGAATGATTGTGTCACCTCTGAACATGTTAATTTTTATTGTCCACTAACCCTCTAATGAGTTGTTTCGAGTTTGGTGTGGAGGAAGTTTTCAAGGGTCAAGAGAGGAGGATGATATACTACGATCAAGAAGAGTGAAAGCTCTAAGCTTGGGGATGCACCCGGTGGTTCACCCCTGCATATATCAAGAAGACTCAAGCGTCTAAGCTTGGGGATGCCCAAGGCATCCCCTTCTTCATCGACAACATTATCAGGTTCCTCCCCTGAAACTATATTTTTATTCGGCCACATCTTATGTGCTTTACTTGGAGCGTCTGTTTGTTTGCTTTTGTTTTTGTTTATGTTTGAATAAATTGGATTACATCATGCTTGTGTTGGAGAGAGACACGCTCCGCTGGTTCAAATGAACACATGTGTTCTTAGCTCATAATATTCATGGCGAAGTTTCCTCTTCGTTAAATTGTTATATGGTTGGAATTGGAAAATGATACATGTAGTAATTGCTATAATGTCTTGGGTAATGTGATACTTGGAAATTGTTGTGCTCATGTTTAAGCTCTTGCATCATATACTTTGCACCTATTAGTGAAGAATACATAGAGCATGCTAAAATTCGGTTTGCATAATTGGTCTCTCTAAGGTCTAGATAATTTCTAGTAAGGTGTTTGAACAACAAGGAAGACGATGTATAGTCTTATAATACTTGTAATATGTCTTTTATGTGAGTTTTGCTGTACTAGTTCATCCTTGTGTTTGCCTCAAACAACCTTGCTAGCCTAAACCTTGTATCGAGAGGGAATACTTCTCATGCATCCAAAACCTTGAGCCAAACAACACCATGCCATTTGTGTCCACCATACCTACCTACTACATGGTATTTCTCCGCCATTCCAAAGTAAATTGCTTGAGTGCTACCTTTAAACAATTCAAAATTTATTACCTCTTATTTGTGTCAATGTTTTATAGCTCATGAGGAAGTATGTGGTGTTTATCTTTCAACCTTGTTGGGCAACTTTCACCAATGGACTAGTGGCTTCATCCGCTTATCCAATAATTTTGCAAAAAGAGCTGGCAATGGGATTCCCGAGTCCCAAATTAATTAACAAAAATAGACACTCCTCCATGGTATGTGATTGTTGGACGGCACCCGAAGGATTCGGTTAGCCATGGCTTGTGTAAGCAAAGGTTGGGAGGAGTGTCATCATAATAAAACTAAAATAAAAAGGTACTCCTTCATGGTATGAGATTGTTGGCAGGCACCCGAGGATTCGGTTAGCCATGGTTTGTGAAAGAAAGGTTGGAAGGAGTGCCACCCAAAAATAAAATAAAATGGGAGCCGCTCTTTGAAGGTTTGTCCGGCAAGGGGGTTAGAGTACCCGCTACCATTCGTTGACAACAACAAACACCTCTCAAAACTTTACTTTTATGCTCTCTTTATGTTTTCAAAATCAAAGCTCTAGCACAAATATAGCAATCGATGCTTTCCTCTTTGAAGGACCATTCTTTTACTTTCATTGTTGAGTCAGTTCACCTATTTCTCTCCATCTCAAGAAGCAAACACTTGTGTGAACTGTGCATTGATTCTTACATATTTGCATATTGCATTTGTTATATTGCTTTGCATTGACAATTATCCATGAGATATACATGTTACAAGTTGAAAGCAACCGCTGAAACTTAATCTTCTTTTGTGTTGCTTCAATATCTTTACTTTGAATTATTGCTTTATGAGTTAACTCTTATTCAAGACTTATTGATGCTTGTCTTGAAGTGCTATTCATGAAAAGTCTTTGCTTTATGATTCACTTGTTTACTCATGTCATACACATTGTTTTGATCGCTGCATTCTCTACATATGCTTTACAAATAGTATGATCAAGTTTATGATGGCATGTCACTCCGGAAATTATCTTTGTTATCGTTTTACCTGCTCGGGACGAGCGAAACTAAGCTTAGGGATGCCGATACGTCTCCAACGTATCGATAATTTCTTGTGTTCCATGCCACATTATTGATGTTATCTACATGTTTTATGCACACTTTATGTCATATTCGTGCATTTTACGGAACTAACCTATTAACAAGATGCCGAAGTGCCGGTTCCGTTTTCTGCTGTTTTTGGTTTCGTAAATCCTAGTAACGAAATATTCTCGAATCGGACGAAATCAACGCCAAAGTTCCTATTTTCATCGGAAGCATCCGAACACCCGGGAAGGACCGGAGGGGGCCACGGGGCCACCAAACCCTAGGGCCGGCGCGGCCGGAGGGGGCCGCGCCGCCCTATGGTGTGGCCCCCTGTCAGCCCTCCTGCGCCGCCTCTTCGCCTATATAAAGCCCCTGGATCAGAAAACCCGATACCAATTGACGAAACTCCGGAAAAGTTACTCGTGGCGCCGCCGCCATCGCGAAACTCCAATTCGGGGACAGAACTCTGTTCCGGCACCCCGCCGGAGCGGGGAAGTGCCCCGGAAGGCTTCTCCATCGACACCGCTGCCATCTCCATCAACACCGCTGCCATCTCCACCGCCATCTTCATCACCGCTGCTGCTCCCATGAGGAGGGAGTAGTTCTCCATCGAGGCTCGGGGCTGTACCGGTAGCTATGTGGTTCATCTCTCTTCCATGTACTTCAATACAATGATCTCATGAGCTGCTTTACATGATTGAGATTCATATGAGTTTGTATCACTACTATCTATGTGCTACTCTAGTGATGTTATTAAAGTAGTTCTATTCCTCCTGCATGTGTGTAAAGGTGACTAGTGCGTGCACCGTGTGGTTCTTGTCGTAGGCTACGATCATGATCTCTTGTAGATTGTGGAGTTAATTATCATTATGATAATATTGATGTGATCTATTCCTCCTACATATGCATGAAGGTTACGGTGTGCATGCTATGCTAGTACTTGGTTTAGTCTGTTGATCTATCTTACACTAAAGGTTACTAAAACATGAGCATTATTGTGGAGCTTGTTAACTCCGGCATTGAGGGTTCGTGTAATCCTACGCAATATGTTCATCATCCAACAAAAGTGTAGAGTATGCATTTATACGTTACGTTATGTGATCGATGTTGAGAGTGTCCACTAGTGAAAGTCTATTCCCTAGGCCTTGTTCCTAAATACTGGCTGCGTTACTACTCTTGCGTTACTATCGCTTGTTTACTTGTTTTTTGCGTTACTACTGCTTGCAATACCACCACCATCAACTACACGCCAAGCACTTTTACGGCACCGTTGCTACTTGCTCATACTTATTCATACCACCTCGTATTTCACTATCTCTTCGCCGAACTAGTGCACCTATTAGGTGTGTTGGGGACACAAGAGATTTCTTGCTTTGTGGTTGCGGGGTTGCATGAGAGGGATATCTTTGACCTCTTCCTCCACGAGTTCGATAAACCTTGGGTATCCACTTAAGGGAAACTTGCTTGCTTGTTCTACAAACCTCCGCACTTGGAGGCCCAACACCGTCTACGGGAAAGGAGGAGGAACGTAGACAGCCATCTCCAGCCATCTTCATCACGCATGCCGCTCCCCATGAGAGGGAGTAGTTCTCCATCGAGGCTGTTTTGTACCGGTAGCTATGTGGTTCATCTCTCTCCTATGTGTGTCAATACAATAATCTCATGAGCTGCCTTACATGATTGAGATTCATATGATGATGCTTGTAATCTAGATGTCATTATGCTAGTCAAGTGAGTTTTACTTATGTGATCTCCGGAGACTCCTCGTCCCACGTGTGTAAAGGTGACGAGTGTGTGCACCGTGTGGGTCTCTTAGGCTAGATTTCACAGAATACTTATTCAGCGATTTGAATGGCATAGTGAGGTGCTCATTATATCTCTTTAAGATTTTTGTATGTTGTATCACAATTTATCCATGTGCTACTCTGATTTGTTATTAAAGTAGTTTTATTCCTCACTGCACGTGTATGCAAAGGTGACGATGCGTGCACCTTGCAAGTGTTAGTACTTGGTTTATGCTTATGATCATGATCTCTTGTAGATTATGGAGTTAGCTATTGCTATGATAATATTGATGTGATCTATTCCTCCTACATATGCATGAAGGTGACAGTGTGCATGCTATGCTAGTACTTGGTTTAGTAGCGTTGATCTATCTTACACTAAAGGTTACTTAAACATGAGCATTATTGTTGAGCTTGTTAACTCCGGCATTGAGGGTTACACCGTATAATCCTCATAATGTGTTCATCATCCAACAAAAGTGTAGAGTATGCATTTATCTGTTCTGTTGTTATGTGATCGATGTTGAGTGTCCACTAGTGAAAGTCTATTCCCTAGGCCTTGTTCCTAAATCTTTTGCTGAGTTACTACTTGCTTG
>NC_061508.1:176597886-176698032 GCF_022539505.1 Lolium rigidum
CCACCCACCCACCAACCATTCGCCCCATTAGCTCAAAAATACTCTCTACACGCCAAAGCTCGACTCTCTACAGGTACTAGATGCCGCCGCCGCCGGCATACTCCTCCACGGCGTAGCCTTGATCGTGTTGAGTCGTCCACCCACTGATCCACTCCCGCGCGCCTCGCCACCAGAGCGGATGCGCTTCACCGCCGACCTCGCCACCGACGGATGCAGCTTCACCGCCGACCTCGCCACACGACGGATCCGCTTCACCGCCGACCTCATCCACGGCGTAGCAATCAACGCCTTTCCTCGCCGACGCACCGGATCCTCTCCAACGGAGCCGTGTCTACTTCACCACCCCCCCTCCACGAGAAGCCGATCCTGTTCCACCGACTACCTCGTGGCAGCGGCTGTATCAACTTCCACCGAATCCCTTTCTAGCCAACCGAGATACGCTTCACTAACGCCGCTTCTGCCGAAACAGGTCGACTCATCGTCTCCGCGTTAGCGCCGCGCTGGAATGCAAGTTGCCGCCCCCGTCCACCCCGCCGCTGGCTTGGTTAGTACGGCTCCGTTAGATCGCGGTGTTTCTTTAGCCATGTTTTGTGTAGTTATTTGCAGATCTCATATGCCATTAAATTTCTTGATGTGTTACTTCGCATGAAGTTCGTTTAAATATTGTACAGTACCAAAGCATTATCAGGTCGCTACCATCCTGTTCATTCTCATCGACACTGTGTGCATCCACATATTTATAGGGGACCCATTCATTTGCTTGCCAAGCTGTTTTTGTACTGCATGCTATTCCTTTATAGTAGTGCTATGGGCATTTCCAATCCGGTTGTTCTTATACCACGTCATTAGCTCACCGCTAGCCGCTATTTGTTTTCTCGTGATCCGTTATTCTTTTCTCGCTTTTATAATCATGCTATGTGCATTTCCAATCTGCTTGCTCTTATACCTCGTCTTTAGCTTATAGCTATTTTTTTCCATGAATGCTCCTCGTCGCACGGCTTGTATAGTTATTAGCTTGTGTGCATGTCTGGTCTTTGTATTATCGTAGACTAACTTGCCAATGTTATTTTTCCTAGGGACTGATCATGCGAACCACTTATTAGAATATCCAACATTAACAACGGGGACGCTAGGGAAGGTTGGAATCTGAGTTCTTGGTTGGTAACTTTGGCAATTACTTCCGTTATTATCTATAACCTATATGCATTGTTCCTTATGCAAGAGATAAACACTTGGAACCTTGCCATAGCAATGCCATCCATGCTTTACTATGTTTCGCCTATTTGATATGCTTGTCTTGGAGCAAGCTCGAAGGTGATTTGAACTCGACATTTGGTCATTCTTAATGCCGGTTACTTTATGTGGAAAACCTTGGCATTACCCTACTCTAAATCTGAATGTCTGAAATTCGTATCTCATGCAAAGCAACATCTAGTTGGTTTTAATCGATATCACGAGTAAATATTGGCTTATTCATTTGGCAGCTCAAGTTTTTTGTTATTTGAAACCAGCTGACTTGGTCTTAAATGTGATATCTAAACACAGATTAAGGACAATGGAGCGAGGAGGATTAGCATTTCACTTGTGGTGAACCTAAAATGACGGGCATGTCGACCACGACTAGTGCACGCAAGAGAAGGACTGCGACGAGCCGGTATGTTACGCTACATGTCGTTATCCGATCTCTACATTGCGTAATACATGTTTGAATAGTTAATTGTTGTAACTATTTTTGCAATATTACCGAATGCACGTTTTAGTGAAGCAGTCATCATTAGAAGATAGTCGACAAAGCGACCACATTGCAACATTATGATGTAAGTACGCTTAGTACAAGTTCCATACATTGTCTTATTTATGCAACTTGTTATTATCTTATATCTACATTGCATAATAAATGTTTGAATAGTTCAATCATTGTAACTATGTTTGCAATATTACTAGAATGCGGTTGTAATGAAGAAGTCCTTAGTAGAAGATAGAGCGCAAAAAGGTTCGAGCGTCGGCCTATGCAACGATATAATGTAAGTCCGCGCTTAGTACTTGTGACTATCTCATATCGACAATGCTTAATACATGTTTGCATAGTTCATCGTTTAACTCTTTTTGCATTATTATCGGAATGCGATTCGATGAAGCAATCTTCATTAGAAGAGAGGCCCACAAAAAGTTCGATCTTTGTTACGATGCATCCTCTCGAGCCGTCAACCTAGACCATTCTTTTCATCAAACGGTGAACATCTCAAGAACTGTACTTTATAAAATACATGGTATTGCTGCTTTAAGGTCTGTAGCTGATATGTTGACCAAGAGTACACAAGATTCAATCAAGGCGATTGCCAAATGTCAACGTGTTACTGATGATGCTAATAGAAGTCCTCAATGATTCTATGTAATTTTTTTTATTTGGGCACATTAATTGCCTTGTAATTTTCCTAGTTATTTTATTTGTGTATGTAATTGTGTGTATCATTGATATCGGATTTTAGGCTCATGAAATTTAATGCAAGTTGACTAGTCAAACAACCGGGGCCCTTTAACGAGTTGGGCCGGCCCATTAACGATAGTGTGGGACCCACTTACATTTTGGGCCAGGCTCACTTACTTACTGTGCCGGCCCGTTAACAGGAAAGTGGGACCCACCTGTGCTTTTGGCCCGGCCCACTGTCTTGTTGGGCCGGCCCACTTGCTACATGATGGACCCCACATACTAAATGGGCCGGCCCTTTAAGAGGAAAGTGGGACCCACCTGTGTTTTTGGCCCGGCCCACTAGCGTGTTGGGCCGGCCCACTTGCTATATGGTGGACCCACATACTAAATGGGCCGGCCCTTTAACTGGAAAGTGGGACCCACCTGTGCTTTCGGCCCGCCCACTATCTTGTTGGGCCGGCCCACTTGCTATATGGTGGACCCCACATACTAAATGGACCGGCCCTTTAACTGGAAAGTGGGACCCACCTGTGTTTTTGGCCCGGCCCACTATCTTGTTGGGCCGTCCCACTTGCTATATGGTGGACCCCACATACTAAATGGGCTGGCCCATTAACAGGAAAGTGGGACCCACCTGTGCTTTTGGCCCGACCCACTGGCTTGGTGGGCCGGCCCATTTGATCTAATGTGGACCCCACGTACTAAATGGGCCGGCCGATAGCGGAAAGTGGGACCCACATGCTAATTGGGCCGGCCCAATAACTTCTTGGGCCGGCCCACTTGCTTTAAGGTGGACCCTACTTGGTAAATGGGCCGGCCCGATAACAGGAAAGTGGGTCCCACATGTTTTTTGGGCCGGCCCTTTTGCATGTTGACCGGTCAAACGAGTGCATTCGGCCCGGCCCACATGCTTAGTGGGCCGGCCCATTAATGTTTTGACCAGTCAACCTTAGAGGTTAGGCCTGGCCCACGTAACTAATGGACCAGCCCAGCTATATAGTTGACCGGTCAAACTAAGTCGAGCTGGCCCGGCCCGCAAACTTAATGGGCGGCCCGCTTAAGACGTGGCGGGCCTCGTGTGGGCCTACCATCTACCACGGGGTTTCAGCTCGGTTAACGCCGTTAACTGCCAGTTAACGGCGTCTGCCACGTGTCAGTTTGCATGACGTCAGCAGTCAACGGGCTCCCGAAAACATTTCTGCAACGGTGCGATTTTCCGTGGCGGAAGGGCGCCCAAGCGCGACGGACCGAAAAAACCGTCGTAGGACTTTGCCTGACGCACTTTAGACAACAGAACCCATACCGTCGGGTTAGGCCCATAGGCGACGAAAAATACCCCTTAGCGGACGATTTTGAGACGTTGTCTATCAGAACTTTTCTTGTAGTGATATGGTCTTGAATAATTCGATACTTGGCAATTGTTTTGCTCAATAGATCATGTTTAAGCTCTTGCATCATGTACTTTGCACCTATTAATGAAGAACTACCATAGAGCTTGTTGAAATTTGGTTTGCATGATTGGTCTCTCTAAAAGTCTAGATATTTTACTGGTGAAGTGTTTGAACAACAAGGAAGACAGTGTAGAGTCTTATAATGCTTGCAATATGTTCTTATGTAAGTTTTGCTGTACCGGTTCATACTTGTGTTTGCTTCAAACAACCTTGCTAGCCAAAGCCTTTTACTGAGAGGGAATTCTTCTCGTGCATCCAAAACCTTGAACCAAAACCTATGCCATTTGTGTCCACCATACCTACCTACTATGTGGTATTTCTCTGCCATTCCAAAGTAAATTGCTTGAGTGCTACCTTTAAAATTTCATTCCTTGTCTTTGCAATATATAGCTCATGGGAAAATAGCCTTAAAAACTATTGTGGTAAAGAATATGTAGCTTATGTATCTTATTTCTTATAAGTTGCTTGTTGAGCGGTAACCATGTTTTTGGGGACGCCATCAACTATTACACCTTTGTTGAATATCATGTGAGTTGCTATGCATGTTTGTCTTGTCTGAAGTAAGGGTGATTTATCATGATCAAATGGTTTAAGTATGCATATTGTTAGAGAAGAACATTGGGCCACTAACCAAAGCCATGAATCATGGTGGAAGTTTCAGTTTGGACATTAATCCTCAATCTCTTATGAGAATATTATCTGTTGTTGAATGCTTATGCATTAAAGAGGAGTCCATTATCAGTTTTCTATGTTGTCCCGGTATGGATGTCCTTAGTTGAGATCTATCAAAAACGAGAAATCAAATGCGATCTATCTCCTTGGACCTTTGTACAGGCGGCATAGAGGTACCCCTGTGTGACACTTGGTTGAAACATATGTTATGCAATGATAATCCATGGAAATCCAAGCTAATTAGGACAAGGTGCGAGCACTATTGGTATTCTATGCATGAGGCTTGCAACTTATAGGATGTCTTATGCATAACACATATGAATTATTACTACCGTTGACAAAATTGTTTCTATGTTTTCAAAATAAAAAGCTCTAGCACAAAAATAGTAATCCATGCTTCCCTCTGCGAAGGGCCTTTCTTTTACTTTATGTTGAGTCAGTTTACCTACTTCTTTCTATCTTAGAAGCAAACACTTGTATCAACTGTGTGCATTGATTCCTACATATTTGCTTATTTGCATTCATCATGTTACTTTGTGTTGACAATTATCCATGAGATATACATGTTGAAGTTGAAAGCAACTGCTGAAACTTATATCTTCCTTTGTGTTGCTTCAAAACCTTCTACTAAGAATTTATTGCTTTATGAGTTAACTCATATGCAAGTCTTATTGATGCTTGTCTTGAAAGTACTATTCATGAAAAATCTTTGCTATATGATTCAATTGTTTAGTCATTATCTTTACCATTGCTTTGAATCACTTCATTCATCTCATATGCTTTACAATAGTATGATCAAGATTATGTTAGTAGCATGTCACTTCAGAAAGTATTCTTTTTATCGTTTACCTACTCGAGGGCGAGTAGGAACTAAGCTTGGGGATGCTTGATACGTCTCCAACGTATCTATAATTTCTGATGTTCCATGCTAGTTTTATGACAATACCTACATGTTTTGCTCACACTTTATAATGATTTTATGCATTTTACGGAACTAACCTATTAACAAGATGCCGAGGTGACAGTTCCTGTTTTATGTTGTTTTTGGTTCCAGAAAGGCTGTTCGGGCAATATTCTCGGAATTCGACGAAACAAAAGCCAAACATCTTATTTCACCGAGACGGACCAGAACACCGAAGGGGAGCCGGAGAGGAGGCCCAGGGCCCCCACACCACACTGGGGCGCGGCCTAGGAGGGGGCCACGCCGCCCTATGGGGTGGGCCCCCCAGGCACCCCCTTGCGCCGCCTCTTCGCCTATATAATCTCTCGTGACGTGAAAACCCTACAACAATTGATGAAACTCCAGAAAGACTCCAGGGACGCCGCCGCCACCGCGAAACTCCGTTTCGGGGGACAGAAGTCTCTGTTCCGGCACGCCGCCGGGACGGGGAATTGCCCCCGGAGTCATCTCCATCGACACCACCGCCATCTTCATCGCCATCGCTGTCTCCCATGATGAGGAGGGAGTAGTTCTCCCCCAGACCGAGGGTGTTGCGGTCGAAACCCACCGGCGGGCAGCGACGGGCAACACCGTAGAGCCGGGAATCTCCCGGGACCGCGGCCGGCCCTGGTCCCTCCGAGCGACGGCCCGCAAAGCCTTCCGCACACACGTCCGATGCTGATGCAAGGGCGTGCCACCTGACCTATACCTGGCCGGGAAGGTGTTGGATGATGCCTCGCTTAGTTTCTGCATGGCATACACGTAAACGTTAAATACGAGCCTCGATCGGCTCTCGGGTTGTCTCGTGAATCGGCTCAAAGAGCCGATCCACCCATGATACGTGCGAGGTGTACGATCGGATGGTGGTCCTGCTTGATCAAGATAAAGCTAAAGCGACCTACTACGATTTGGGGTTTTCACCACACAATCGGAACATCCTACTCGTGATTGGGCCTCGCGCTCGCGTACGGTGATCATAAGCCGATCCTAGACAGGGCCTAAAAACCAACACGAGGTTAATCCCCGGAACATCCTGTCTAGGGCTAGCAAACGACACCCTACGCGCCGCTGGATCCTCCAACCCTTTGTAAGGCCTAACAATGCAGATATTAAACTAATCCTTGAAGAACAAGGAGCAATCATAACGGATCGGATCTACTAAATAATGATCAAGCGGGGTGCCGCCCTTACACCCGTGACAGGCGTAAGGGCGGCTAGATGCCTAAGGGTTGCACGACGACAGCATATGATACGAAGAACAATGCTAACCCTAAAAACACCTAATGATAACTACGTTGCTCGCCATCAAAAGGCTTCGGTACGAGCAACGCATGGAAGACGAATAAACGTGTGCTGCCTAGATCGCAAGATGCGATCTAGGCAGCATGGTGCTTACCGGAAGAAACCCTCGAGACGGGGAGTTGGCGATGCGCCGAGATTGGTTTGTGTTGAACGTTGGTTGTTGTTTATTTCATAAACCCTAGATACATATTTATAGTCCCGGGGACTTTCTAATTCAGGCGTGCACCTAACCGTGCACGGGTAAAACTCTAACTCCTAACCGACACGTATCCTACTATGGTACAGATACACGGGCAATTAGCCCAAACTTGGTACACAAGGCCGATTCATGTATTTCTTCTATATACATATTCTTCAAGCCTATCTCCAATCACGGCCCACCTCTGATCCGGTCAAATTCTGGTGATAACACATGCCCCCCCTGGTTTTGGAAATGTCATTTCCAAAATCATTACGCTTTTCCTTCGTCGGGTCATGTCGTGGCGAACAACGACTCGCCGCAGAATCTTCCATCATTTCGCCTCGCCTCCTTGGCTTCTCTGCACGAATTGATAATTTCGGCATCACGTCCTCGAGAACCGTTATGGCATTAAATCTCCACTACACCCCCTTTATTTATCTGTGCCGAACGGTTCGCCACTTCATCCCCCTGCTCCAAACTAGCCGTCAGCCAAAAAACCCTCTCCTTCCATAGCCATGTCGTCCTCTTCCTTCTCTTTCGTTTCTCTCCAATCCTCTTCCTCAAGCAAGTCGATTCCAGAGCACGACCAAATAGAAGCGTACAATAGGCGCGCTCCCAAACATTGGGACGAGCAGGAGTGGGACTTCGATTTCGTGCCGGAGGGCCGACCCGAGGACCTTGTCCGGTCGGACGGCGCCATGCCCTCGACCGACGGGGAGGATGACCTCCGATTCCTGATTGACGGAGACCTGGCGGCGGAGAGTAATGACGACGACCCTCCCTTCCGGGGTAAATTCACCTCCATCACCAAAGAAGAAGAAGAGGATGACGAAGACGAAGACGTCTCCTCCGACACGAAGGAGAAACAGGAGGATGACACCTCCTCCGATGAACCGCCGCCAAAGCGCATCCATGGCTGGGCTTGGTCAGATGAGGACGATGATGATGACGAGGAAGAAACCTCCGCTGAAGGTTACAGTAGCAGCAACGAGGAGCCCCCCAGCAGCAGCACCGGCGGCGGCTACGGCGGTGATGACGAGGACAGCGACGGTTTTTAGAGTAGAGACCACTTAGCATAGTGGTAGCAATCTGTTTCCTTTTTGTTGAGTAATCGGCTCCTCTTTGTAAGAAATCTTAGTATCAATGAGAAATTCCTTTTGCCATGAAGAACTTCCTTCGATTTTGCCGATTTCCTCTCAAACTGATTTTGCCGATTGTTAATTTGATCAACGCTCAATGAGCCGATGGCAACGCATCGGTCTCTCATAATCCGTCCTTCATCTCTTCGACCACGGGGTGATCGCGAACTTGGTTAAAGCTCAATAAGCCGATGTCAGCGCATCAAGCCCTTATGATCTATCTTTCATCTTTTCGACCAATGAGCTTGAGCTCTGCTGGATCACCACCCTTGACGAAAATCGCGCCGCAGGACTAGCCGATGGCCACCCAATCGGCTTTCAAAAACAGAGCATCCACCAGGCCAGCTGCCCCCCGAGTCTCAGTCAAGGCGAAACAGAGACGAGGACACGCAATTCAGACCAATGGACCTAGGCTCAATCATGTCTGAGAGAACTACCATGCAGAGCCAGCCAGAGCCGATCACCCCTCCTCCGTTGAAAGTCGATATTGGAGATGATCACACAACAGCTCAGAAAAAGAACTCCTCTGACACGGAGCTGGAGGTCCTTGTGTTTTGCACATGCCACTGGTAGATCCCATGAAATTTGTGCTAGAGTCGATGGCTATGCATCGGCTTTCTATCCTTAAGTCGATGTCCGCGCATCGGCCGTGCTTAAAAAATTTTGAATTTTTACGGCCGATTTATGTATCGGCCCCCATACTTCAATACCCATCATCAAAGAATATCTTGGGCTGCTGGGCATTTGAAAGACACTTCTACTTCATATCCTCGTGTTTTATCCACCTAGGTGCCCCCCCGAGCCGATTCTTTCAAGGGATTTGATGGTATCGGCTCTTCAAGTATTCCCTGTTGGATCAAATGCTGAACCCAAGCAGAATGTATGGTGAGGATAATTTTGGCCGATTGCTGGAATCGGCCTCCATGTTGTTTGCTCGATGAAGGTTTTGTAACGTTCCTCCATAGATCCTTGGGGCCGATCTCCTGGATCGGCATCGCCACGTTCGTTCATCGATGTTGCTTTTGTTACACGGTCAGGCCGGTGGATAAAACCAACCTAACCCCGCCCTTTGTCACGTCGATGCTTTCTCGTGACTTCTCAAAGATGACCGGCCGTGGGCCGCAGTCAAGTTGTGCCACAGGTGCTTCGTCTAATCCTGGAGCGCTAAACTCCGTTGGAAGGATGAAGACCATGTTTGTGCCAGCCGATGTCTCATCATCGGCTTTCCTTTGTCTGGGGCGCCACTCTTTCCTTTGTGGCCGACCTTCTTCATCCAGGGTTCGCTGAATTTTAGCGGCCGGATCAGGCCGCGCCTTCCTCAACGTGTGCGGGTATAACCTTTCGGCTTCCTCCAACCCACGTAGACGCTGAACCCTTCGTTTTTGGGAACGGCTGAGCCCATTAGGGCACCACCTTGGCCGATGATACTTGTCTTCTTCTTCATCATCGTCCTCTAGTTCCTCGAGATCTTCCACCCGAGCGGACTCAGCATGCTTGTTCCGAGGCGGGAGAGGCCCTAGACGCTTGAACACGGACACGTTAGGTGCATCCTTCTTCTTTTGTTTGCATTCTGGGCAGTTGCCGATTGTAGGCAATCGGCTCATTCCTGAATCCCAGCGGTGTACGAAGAAGGGGCAGTCCCAGTGCCTATCCTCGTCGTCTTGCTCCCTCGACTTTTCCTTGGCGTGGCGCTCATATCGCTCCTCGTCGCGATCATGCCGACGACGTCTCCTGTCGTCCCTAGCCAGACGATCTTTTTCATCATCGTCGTTGTATCGCCGGCGTTGGTCGTATTGACCCACATACTTGTTGAGGAGGTGATCAGAGAGAGGTCGCCGATATCTTACGTTCCTCACTTCTCCCTCCGTGATGTAGCGCTTGCCGTCGTGGCGGAGCCGATCGCGTGGAGCGGCTTCCTCTGTGTCTTTGCTATGAGAGCAGCTGCCCTCATCTCCGTCCTTACCGAGTGGTGCCCAGGTCCCACCATGTTGATATTGCACGAGAAATCTGGCTGGCACCCTCCATGGTAAGTATACTCCACCATGTTAACGGCGGGGAAGGGGTGTGTGTCGACCTTCATGGCGTACTGGTTGAAAATTAGCCGCCCTTGCTCTATCGCCATTTGGACCTGCTGACGCCACACCCGGCAGTCGTTAGTGGCGTGGGTGAACGTGTTATACCACTTGCAGTATGGCTTTCCGTTCAGCTCCCGCACCGTGGGGATCTTGTGGCCTTCAGGTACCTTTAGCTGCTTCTCCTTGAGTAAGAGGTCGAAAATTTGTTCAGCTTTGGTCACGTCGAAGTCGAACCCTTTTGGAGGGCCTTGTGGCTTAACCCACTTACAGGACACGGGGCTTGCCGCCCGAGTCCATTCAGCCACTGCTACCTCTTGATCTCCCGCAGCACCTTCATCCTCGTCTGCCTCAACCGGGACCACCGCACGCTTGAATTTGTCCTGGTAAACATCCGGGTGGCGCTGTTCATATGCTGACGCCTTCGCACCATGTGCGCCAATGAAGGGTAGTCCGCTTGGGAGGCCACGTCCTTGATCGATGATGAGAGACCCACCACCGCCAACTCGATCGCTTCTTTTTCACTTACGTGAACCGAATAGCATCGGTTCCTAACGGTCCTGAAGCGCTGGATGTATTCGACACTGTTTCCCCGCGCTTCGTCGTACTTGTGCTAGATCGGCAATACCAGCCTCGGAAGCCTCCGAGTGATACCGTAGGTGGAACTGCTCTTCCAAGCTGCTTCCAAGTCCGGATTGAGTTCGGTGGCGGCGATGTGTACCACCCGAAAGCCGATCCTGTGAGGGACTGTGCGAAGAACCTCACACGCAGCTCGTCCGATGCTAAGATCGTGCCCGAGCTGTGCCAAATATCGGCTCACATGCTCGATGGAGCTGGAACCATCCGATCCATTAAACTTGGTGAAATCGGGGAGCCGATATTTGGGTGGTAGTGGGATCAATTCGTACTCATTAGGGTACGGCTTGGAATAGCCGATTGTCCTCCTTTTCGGCATCATGCCGAACTGATCTTTCGAGATTGTACAAATCTGATCCGCGGTGATGGCTGCGAGCGTCGAACTCCGAAGATTCGCCGGGGTGGCATACTTAGCCAGCCATGCTTGCTTTTCCAGCTCGAGCCAAGCTGCAGGAGCTGAGCTGCGGAGGTTTGTCGGAGTGGCGTACTTAGCTAGCCACGTACGCTTCTCAAGATCCGTTGCCGACGTTCCTCCTGCTCGTTCCGAAGTCCCTGCCGTTGCAGCCTGGTTCGAGAGTGCCCGATTGCTGCGGCTCGGCACGTATGCGCACGTGTATCCGTGCGGGATCTCCTTGGGCGCCTCATGTAGGAATTGGTAGTCACTAGGGTCACCACCAATCTTGTAGACGACGTATGCCGATGAGTTCGGCACTTCTGGTGCTGCCAACGCGAACGGCAGCGGTGGACGGGACTGAAGTGGCATCTCTCCTTGGTAAGTCCCCAGAGCCGGTCCTGACGGAGAATACTGATGGCTCATGATTTCCTGGATCACGCGAAGAGCGACACGTTCCAAAGTGTTCACCAGGCTCTCAGAATGGCGGTGCAGCGAATGAGCCACCATGAAGTTGATCTCCTGACGCAGCGACCTGGTGCGTTCTTCTGACGGGGTGGACAGGTCTACCCCATCGAGCGCGCCTTCAGGTGAGAACCCTTTCCACCTGATGCCATGTGAGCGGGTTCTGTGAAAAGAGCCGATGAGGTCGGCTTCGAGGACCGCCTTGATCTCGTCATGCTTCTTCTTGAGCTCGTCAGTCAGATCCTCGTACTTGACCGGAGTGCCTTCCGCCATCTCAGATGTAGATGGCGATGCGGTTGACGTCGAAGATGGTCCCACCGGGCGTGCCAGAATGTGTTGCGGTCAGAAACCCACCGGCGGGCAGCGACGGGCAACACCGTAGAGCCGGGAATCTCCCGGAGCTGCGGCTGGCCCTGGTCCCTCCGAGCGACGGCCCGCAAAGCCTTCGCACACACGTCCGATGCTGATGCAAGGGCGTGCCACCTGACCTATACCTGGTCGGGAAGGTGTTGGATGATGCCTCGCTTAGTTTCTGCATGGCATACACGTAAACGTTAAATACGAGCCTCGATCGGCTCTCGGGTTGTCCCGTGAATCGGCTCAAAGAGCCGATCCACCCATGATACGTACGAGGTGTACGATCGGATGGTGGTCCTGCTTGATCAAGATAAAGCTAAAGCGACCTACTACGATTTGGGGTTTTCACCGCACAATCGGAACATCCTACTCGTGATTGGGCCTCTCGCTCGCGTACGGTGATCATAAGCCGATCCTAGACAGGGCCTAAAAACCAACACGAGGTTGATCCCCGGAACATCCTGTCTAGGGCTAGCAAACGACACCCTATGCGCCGCTGGATCCTCCAACCCTTTGTAAGGCCTAACAATGCAGATATTAAACTAATCCTTGAAGAACAAGGAGCAATCACAACGGATCGGATCTACTAAATAATGATCAAGCGGGGTGCCGCCCTTGCACCCGTGACAGGCGTAAGGGCGGCTAGATGCCTAAGGGTTGCACGACGACAGCATATGATACGAAGAACAATGCTAACCCTAAAAACACCTAATGATAACTACGTTGCTCGCCATCAAAAAGGCTTCAGTACGAGCAACGCATGGAAGACGAATAAACGTGTGCTTCCTAGATCGCAAGATGCGATCTAGGCAGCATGGTGCTTACCCGGAAGAAACCCTCGAGACGGGGGAGTTGGCGATGCGCCGAGATTGGTTTGTGTTGAACGTTGGTTGTTGTTTATTTCATAAACCCTAGATACATATTTATAGTCCGGGGAACTTTCTAATTCAGGCGTGCACCTAACCGTGCACGGGTAAAACTCTAACTCCTAACCGACACGTATCCTACTATGGTACAGATACACGGGCAATTAGCCCAAACTTGGTACACAAGGCCGATTCATGTATTTCTTCTATATACATATTCTTCAAGCCTATCTCCAATCACGGCCCACCTCTGATCCGGTCAAATTCTGGTGATAATAGAGGGCTCTACCGGTAGCTATGTGGTTCATCTCTCTCTCCCATGGTGTGATCTTTATGTGATCATGAGCTTTGTATCACTATTAATCTATGTGCTACTCTAGTGATGTTATTAAAGTAGTCTATTCCTCCTCCATGATGTAATATTGACAGTGTGTGCATCATGTAGTACTTGACGTAGGTTATGATTGTAATCTCTTGTAGATTATGAAGTTAACTATTACTATGATAGTATTGATGCGATCTATTCCCCCTTTCATAGCTATTGGTGACAGTGTGTATGCTATGTTAGTACTCGGTCTGAATTGCAACGGTCTATTATGCACTCTAGAGGTTACTTTAATATGAACTCCGGACGTTGTGGAACTTGTTTACTCCGGCTTGAGGTGAACTCTTGACGACTGTAGCCCTACACAATGAATGGTGTTTGTTATCCAACAAGAGAGTGTAGAAAGTAGCATTTATTTATTCAGTTATGTGATCAAGGTTGAGAGTGTCCACTAGTGAAAGTATGATCCCTAGGCCTTATTTCTAAGCATTGAAACACCATTTCCAACAAGTTCTGCTACATGTTTGCTTGCTGCCATCTTTATTTCAGATTGTTATTACCACTTATAATCATCCATATTACTTGTATTTCACTATCTCTTCGCCGAACTAGTGCACCTATACATCTGACAAGTGTATTAGGTGTGTTGGGGACACAAGAGACTTCTTGTATCTTAATTGCAGGGTTGCTTGAAAGGGATATCTTTGACCTCTACCTCCCTGAGTTCGATAAACCTTGGGTGATTCACTAAAGGGAAACTTGCTGCTGTTCTACAAACCTCTGCTCTTGGAGGCCCAACACTGTCTACAGGAATAGAAGAGTGCGTAGACATCAAGAGGCGGTCCTTTTTATAGGCCGGAGGGAGGCGGGAGAGCGGTGACACTCATTAACGCCGGCACACAGAGCTAGGCGCGACGAGACGCGTCGCTCCGCCTCTGCGGGAACTTCACCGTCGCTGCGGGAACTGCACCGTCGCTGCGCGCCAATAACTTCCGTCGCGAGGTAGGCGACGGTTAGGTTAAAATTTATTGTTCCGCTGACGGGTCGGCCCCGCCACTCCCCGCGTCGCTTTTCGGTGTGTCCGGCGTCCCCGGTGCGTCCCCTGTGGGGCGGGGACGGGCTCGGGGCGCCGGACACCGTATCGGGGCGCGCCGGACAAAAATGGGCTTTGGGGGACGCGGCTGGAACCTTTTTTGGTCCGGCGCGCCCCAAATTGCTTTGGGGGACGCGGCTGGAGATGCTCTAATAGCATCTCCAGCCCGCTTCCCCCAAGCGTCCGCAAACGGATTTTGTGCGCCGGACAAAATTTCGTTTCCAGTCGCGCGCTCTAAGGCTTTTTCCATCCCGCGTGGCCTAATACGGTATCTGGTGGTCCGAGCCCGTCCCCACTCCACAGGAGACGCTCCGGGCAAGCCGGACACAACAAAATGCGAGGCGGAGAGTGGCGGGACCGACGCGTCGGCGACTCACGAACGAAGCGTCGCAGCTTTGCCTTAATGGCGACGGAGGCGCATGCAAGACGTCTCGTCGGCGCTGCGCAAGCGTCGCTGGCGTGCGCACGCCACCACGCGTTCCCGCGCTTTCTTCCCGCCGCTTCTAGCCTCTCCCCGTGCTATCTTCCCGCCTCTTCTAGCGACGCCGGCGTCTATAAAAGGTCTCCCCCGCTCAATGGTAGCCACCACAGCCACCGGCACCCATTCTCCGCCGCAAGCACAGCCCTCGTCGCAAAAACACTACCTGCACAATGATGAACTGCCCCGACATCGGCCAGTTCCCTCCACCACCATCTCCACCACCACCTCCACCACTGCAGTTCGACATCGACCCGGAAGCTGCGGAGAAAGAGGCGTGGGAGGAGGCGGCGCTGGCGAACACCATAGCGGTGTTCGACGCTGCCACTACGAAAGAGGCGCGGCGGCGCTGGACAAAGGATATTGGGGAGCGGTGGCGTGCAGAGCGACATCTACAGCACCATGAACGACTGGAGGCGATTGAGCAGCGGTGGCGGGAGATGGTGGAGCGTCAGCAGCGGCAGGCGGCGGAGGAGTGTCAGCAATGGGAGGCGGCGCTGGCGGCAACGGAGACGGCATGGGGGCGCGGGCGGGTGCGTTGGCGGCGGAGGCCGATGCGTTGGCGGCATAAATGGAGGCGCAAATGGAGGAGGAGGAGGAGGAGGAGGAGGGGGACGAGGCGGAGGAGGAGGACGAGGCGGAGGTGACGGAGGAGGAGGAGGAGGACGATGACGACTTCGAGTGGTCTGACGATGACGGGCCGCACCCGGACGAGGCGGCGGATCAGCAACGAGCGCTAGTCGAGTCCTTCGAGTCGGAGAAGAAGCTCCAGGACGACGCCCGTACCCGCGAAGACGAGCAGATTCGCCGCGCCGTCGAGCTCTCCCTCCAGGCGGCGCGGTTGGGGAGGGCAGGTGACGACGCGCTGATGGAGCAGCGGCGTCTGCTCGCCCCCTACGCAGGGAGAGCCGGCGCGCGGAGCAGGAGGTGCGGCGGAAGGAAGGCGACGACAGGGTGGGGCCGTCGAACGCACCGTCGGGCGGCCAGTAGGCTAGGGTTAGATAAAATCTAGCAATTTTTATTCAAACTTGTAATATATAATCAAATTTGAATGAAAATCTTTATTTTCGTGCACTTTTATTTATTTAGGGGTCGTGTTTGGGGGACGCGGCTGGGGAGCGACGTCCCCCAAACGCAGCACGGAAAAAACGCGTCCCCCAAAGGCTCAATCCGGCGCTCTTAAGGGGACGATTTAGGGGACGCGGCTTGACATGGTCTAAGTCCTAAGAATTGCGAAGGTTGTACGATGTAGTATCTCAAAAGGCCACAATCGCCGCATCCACCGGTACGGCTGCGCGGTCCTGTTTGTGGGACACCTAGAAAAAGTCCACGAGGGGGTCAATTGTACTAGTACATCTGTTTATATAAACTAGGAAAATTGCTCATGCGATTGCTACGGATTCTCTGTTTATTTCTCATAAGACCTGAGCTCCTAGGCGTTGTCGTTATGGCTCTGACCCTTTTCCTACTCACCGGTGACGTCGTGCCGCCCTTCCCTTCCCTTCCTTGAGTTTCCCTTGTGTGTCATCTTGGTGGAAATTCCATCGGCCTAGATCTCACGCTGCCTAGCTCGGGACCGTCAACATGGACAACACTCCGTCGTCCTTGGCCGAGGACACCAGTGGCTTGCACCTTGGGTCGCCCTTGATCTAGGTCCCAATGACATTCAACATACCCCACCAAGCTCAAGTCCCTGATGCGTTGCACCGTGCTCCGCTCTACCTTGGGAACGCCAGTTGTACCTTCAACATTTTAGTCAGCAAAATCAGTTACAAAACAAATATTAAACACACTTTGGATCCAGATTGCAAGTCCCCGATCTCCACGATATTAATATATACTCCTTATCGAAAAAGATTGCAAGTCCCTGTAGCAATTGTTAGTATTGAAAAAGAGGCGACGCGGTCCAAAAATAGGTTATACCAGCAACCACTAAAGCGATGCCTAAATCGATTAATTTTGTTGTAGCTCTGAACATCGGTAGTTGATTCCTTAAATGTTGGAACCACGGGGTGTGCTGATCGACCTGGAGTTGCTTTGACGTTGAACGTAGAGATGGAATATCCGTTCGAGTTGGACACGGTGCGTATCAACGATGGCTTTGACTGGGCCGGCCCACACCTAGAGTTTGATCAACAGGGACAAAGTAGCGATCGATTGGCACTGACGAACAACCAGAAATCATACCTAACAGCAAATCCAGTTTTCCATGCCAGGACGAAGCATATTGAGATAGATTTTCATTTCGTCCGAGAGCGTGTTGCTTCTGGTGATTTAGATGTTAGGTTCATCTCGACGAATGATCAACTAGCTGATGTGTTTACTAAGCCAACTACACGGCAGATGTTAGACCGTTTTCAGTCCAATCTGAATCTTGTATGTAATAGTTAGTAGTTCAGATTGAGGGGGTGTGTTGAGAACGGTCTCGGTCACGTATACGTGTTGTATACGAACACCTAGAGACCTGCCGTGTTGTACTATGGTTGTATGTTGATCCTATATAAATATACGCGAGGTGGAGGCTTAGACCCCACGAACCCTAAATCAAAACTGATATAACATTGGCATTCGCCCATTGCTAGTAGTAGATAGCAAGGCGGGTTGATCGATCAGGTTGGACATAAACGTATTGTGGTAGTCATTGCATATATTTGATAAACCTTGACCGAGCAGGCTGGTTGATCGATCAGGTGGACCGTACTGGCCTTAGCTTGGATATACTACTTCTCTTATCTAGCTAGCACAACCACGCCGTCGAACATGGTCTCCGTCTCGGCAGGTTCGCTTGTCTCAGGTACCCGGGGGTGCTCAATAGCTGGGCTCATCCTCGTGAGAGGTTCTCCACGATTGTCCTCTTGACGCCGGCGACTTACCTCCAAGTTGGTCTTTCAAGACACGCCGTCGTCCCCTGGGTCCTCCAAGAGACTTGGGTGCTGTTGCCGTGCACGTCTCCTAGGCAAATATCTGGTCACCGCTCAGCGCGGAAGATCGAATACGGGAGAGGAAACACGACGTTGAGGCCTTGGAATTGAGGAGGCGGTCTGCATGCCGCTGCCATGCACGCCTGGTAGCTAAATCTTCGGTCGCCGTGCCGGCGCGTAAGATCGAGTACAGGAGAGAAAGCACGAGGCTGCTGCCATGGAATCGAGGAGGTGCTGATATGCGTGTCGTTGCGGTGCACGCCTCCGAGCCAAAGCTCTGTTCGCCGCCCGTCTGTGTAGCTAGGGTCCAGGTTAATCAACATCGCCGGAGGAGTTCCGATCGAAATCGAGAGGAAGGAACACACAGAACGTAGAAAATAGATCGATCGGAACGTGTGTATAAATACAGGAAGGGGTGTGGCCTGACGCACGAAACAGAGACCTTTTACTTTCTATAACAACAGGTGTACCAACCGACCTGGACTTTGGAAAAGTACGCCTGAGACCATGGGTTGGACGAACAATAAACGGAAGGAAACTCTCGGGACGGACGACAGAAACAATGACCGACGGACCAAAAAACTGTGACGGACCAAACCACGGAAACGCTTCTCCCTTTATTATTAGGTATAGATAGTAAAAAATGCCCGTGCGTTGCACCGGGAGGACCCAGGATTTTCATCAAGCCCGGCCAAATTTTCATCAAAATTGTCGTCGAATTTTCATTCAAATAAGCCGTGCCGCCTGCTAGAAGCTTGGATCCATGCCTAAACTTAGGATCGATTGGGTCCGCCTGACCATGTGTTGAAATCTAATGAAACCGCAAGAAAGTTTAATGTAGCTACTGAGTAATCTCTTCCATATGGGGTGAAATTCAACCCCACCTATGATCCCGGCCTCGAGTAACATCGTATCAAAAATTTCAATGCTTTGTTTTTTGCGATGAAACTAACATATTTTGCCATAGTGCAAATTCATTTTTCAACACAACATAATTTTACATTCAAATGCCAAATTTATTTCTTACCGAACTCCACACAAGAATTATTTTACCATGCATAGCTTACAAAGTTACAATCCCGCCAACACAAATAGGCATATCCTCTGCCTGAACCAAGCTTAACAAACTACTGGCATAAGAAGTCCCCAGTCTTCAGCGGCTCCTAAAACTTGCGCGTACATTGACATCACAAAGATGTTCTACTCTACTTGGTCCTCCACATCACAGCATGAACTTAATCTCTGGAGCATCATGGCAACAATTTGAATTAAAAAATCTGGTAGCAACAACTGTAACCATCAGCAACATGTTAACTCAGATCTATTGTTTACATAATCGATGCATGTACTTTTTTGTATTCAGGGATCATCATATAGTACATGACATCTCTTCACTGCCTCCATAAGTTAAACTGAATTTCTGGTCAGCCTCGTACCCAGACTCTTCCGTCGACTTGCTAAAAAACTAAATTCATGGAACTCTTAGTCCTCTTGATCTAGAAATACTCTTGTAATTCCCAAAAAGCATTTCCATCCGAGCAAAATCACAGGCAAATGCAGGCACAAAATTCTGCAAATGCTCCACCTACATTTTTTTGAAAAAGGAAAAACTCCCCAGTCTCTGCATCGATAAGATGCATACGACCTTTATTAATTTTATTGGAGCATAACTGATTACAATCTTATTACAATCTCATTACAGTTCACATATCATAAGGTCAATACATGAATCAACCAATTAAAGAGAGACAAACTAAACAACTGACAATGTATCAACATATTAGCCTGCGATCAAGCTGCCAACCGTACCGGCTGAATAAATCTCGAGCGACCGTCTCCAAACGGTTGCACCCAAAAATCTATGTCCTGGCGTTACTCCTCCAGCTGAAGACATAACCAATCATGTTAAATGCATCAGAACTATATCCAATATTTCACACGAAGAAACAACATAGTCGGTCTCTAACTCCCATGTATAGCATGCATGTTGTGTAGGCCATGAATAGCTTAAGCGAATTAAGATTCTTCAGCACGAGTGCACCCCTCCATGAATAGCAAGCAGAACTGGTTCGATATAGGCATCCATCAGACCACTACTACCTGGACAAACTGTCCACATTAATTTTCTTCCATCTCGGCACTGGTTTTTTCCAGACCGCAGAATCCAGATGCACTTAGTACATGTTTTGGAGCTAACATCTGAAAGATGCACTTAGTACATGTTTTGGAGCTAACATCTGAAAAGAGGGGCTGTTTTCCTTAGAGGAGCCGAACAACAGACCAGGAACACCAGCTAGCACCACAGTGCCAAGCAACGATCTAAGTAACACATGCGAAGTAGATTAAATCGTACATGTGCAGTTAGAGAGAGGGTGCCATGCAAAGAACTAATCGCTAGTAACTTGGCTGCGTATAATTAAACAAGGAAAGCTTTTTCACAGAACGACTTGTCTTCGCTGTATCTCGCCGCCTCAGTCCGTCAGTCGACGAGGATAAGAAATACAGGGATGAGAAAAAATCCAATCGAGAATTCCAGATACCCCATGGCATCGTACTCGGTGGCAGCACGGCCTGGACAGCGTACAGGGTGAGGACGGCCTCCTCTGAGACCCTCTTCACCAAGGAGCGCCTTCTACACCCTTGATCCTCAATATCTCTATCTTACAGGATGCACGGTCGTGCCAGCAACGACCATGGGCAGCCTCGCCACGAACAACGACGTAAACTCGCGGCATGGTACCGATTCTCCCCAGCCCCGGAACGCAGATCCTCTGCAGGCCAGGCAGGCTTGGTGGCCGATCGTTTGCTCGTCGCGATCACGGCGGATCGAAAGCGGGGCATCACCACGGAGTTTCCTCGCCAAGAGATCCAACGTCGAGGTCCTCCCGTATGCGACATATTCTTGCGCCATCTTTCCCCCATCCTTGCTTAGGCAAGGAGGTTTTGGTGACCACAGCGGGCAAAGCGGGATTTATGTAGCCAACCGGAAGGAGTCCGTGCCTGACTGGTCATCCGGTCTGCTTTGTATCCAGAACGGAACCGGGCGACGGACAAAGAAAGAGAGATGCGCACGGGACGTTTGATGGACGACGGAAACGACGGACGAACCAATACATCGCGGGACGAAACCACGGAAACACTTCTCCCTTTATTATTAGGTATAGATATAGATATAGACTAGCGTTGCAACGGGTATAAAATAATTTAAACATCTTACGTTTAAAATATGGCTGTTAAAATATAACCTCATCTTGTTTGTATCATTGTTTTAGAAGTATTCTGGCTTTCACCCAAATTTAAACTCTCCTCAATGTACCACTATCAATGAAAAAATAGCATGATATATCACTGGTTCAACGTCAGTATACTGAATCTGAAGAGTCCACGCTATGGCGCTAATCCTAAAATAGCGTGCTTAACCGCGTTATACATCACTAAACCATGACGACCTCCTCCCATTAAAGTCTAGCGCCGCCTCGCCCACGCCCGCGATGCTGCTGCACTGCTGCAGCCACACTCGTCTTCCGTTTCTCCCACACCGCCAACGTCGTAGCCCCATCCTCATTCCCTTATGGTACCATATTATTTTTCATCTAAGATTAGCGATGTCCTAAAGAACTGTGTGGTTGTTCATTTGATATATCTTAACTGAAGCTGGCATATGATTCATAACTGAAGATGGCGTATCATTCATAGCAGCAGGCCAGCAGTTACTGAAGTATGAATTAGCAGTATCATTTAGTGAACATTTTTCGGCAGGAGCCTCCGGAAGCTGCACTGCTTCATGGTCATCTTACATAGTGCATTGCTATATCTAATCAATGGAGTATATCAGCGTGTGGGACAATTTGTGAACACTTGTTTATATACTCAGTCCAATATCTTTAGACTAGTCACAATGGGAAGTAGTATCATACACTAGTATCATGCACATGATACTAGTTTATGATATTAACCCCACAATGCATAGTATCATAAGATAGTATCATAGTATCATCATATTTAATATTTTGTAGAATCTCAATGCAAATGTGTGTACATGATGTGTTTGTCATTAAGTTTTCTAGTTTTACGTGCTATGATACGATATCATATTATGATACCACTCTCATCTCTCACCTCATTAATTGGTGTGCCACATCAGATTTTTGCCAACATGGCATGCGTGATACTACTTATGATACTCCCATTGTGGCTAGTTGATTTGCCTACATTGTTGATCTGACAGATCCATGTTCCTCTCTCTATTACTGCACCGTCTCCCGCTGCTCATAAGTCACAGGTCCGTTAATAAGAAAATCAACCGTTCATCAGCAATGTCTCGCGGCCTCAGCCTCCTCCTCCCTCCATCGTCTACTTCCTTTTCAATCACCGCAGCCCCGCGAAAGCACTACTGATCCAGATCCACTGTCCAAAGATCGAAATCCCCAGCGCCGCATCTAGGAGCCCAAGAATCCATAGGAAATTCGAAGAGAACCTAAGAGGATATTCAAGAATCCAGGAAGAAACCTACGTCGTGCCGCACCTCCTGCATCAGCTGCCGGAGAACTTGTTGTTGTTCGACGAGGAGATCCAGCCCCAGCAGCCACTAACGCCCTCGCTCTTCAACTTCCTCGGCGACCGCACCAATCTCCACGCCACCGCACCGCGCTCGGCATGGCTGGGTTGGTCCTCCCGCTGGCTTGCGCTGGAGGAAGGTGGCCGGGGCGACGGGGTGGAGAAAGGAGCCTGGGGGCGGCAGGGCTGGATAAAGAGGGTAAGGCGGCTGATGACCCACAAGTATAGGGGGTGTATCGTAGTATTTTCGATAAATAAGAGTGTCGAACCCAACGAGGAGCAGAAGGTGTTGACAAGCAGTTTCGATGAAGGATTCACTGTAAATGCTCACAGACAAGTATTCGGGGGTTTTGATATAGCAGATGAATAAAGTACAAGTAAGTAAAGTGCGAGAGAAATAATTGCAGCGAGTGGCCCAATCCTTTTTAGCACAAAGGACAAGCCGGTTTGTTTACTTATAATGACCAAACGTTCTTGAGGACACACGGGAATTTAGTCTAGTGCTTTCGCTTCATATAGCTGATTAATCTTCATTGTTTTGATAAGTGTTGTGTGGGTGAACCTATGCTAATGCACCGCCCTTCCTAGGACTAATACATACTTGTGATTATACCCCTTGCAAGCATCCACAACTACAAGAAAGTAATTAAGATAAATCTAACCACAGCCTTAAACTCTGAGATCCTCGCTATCCCTCCCGCATCGATATACCAACGGGGGTTCAGGTTTCGTCACTCCGACAACCCCGCAATTAGCAAACGAATACAAGATGTATTCCCCTAGGCCCATAAAGGTGAAGTATCATGTAGTCGACGTTCACATGACACCACTAGAAGAATAACACCACAACTTAAATATCATAACATTGAATATTAACCAACATAATTCACTACTAACATTTAGACTTCACCCATGTCCTCAAGAACTAAACGAACTACTCACGAGACATCATATGGAACATGATCAGAGGTGATATGATGATGAATAACAATCTGAACATAAACCTTGGTTCAATGGTTTCACTCAATAGCATCAATAACAAGTAGTAATCAATACCGGGAGAGTTTCCCCTACCAAACAATCAAGATTCAACCCTAGATGTTACAGCGACGACGAGGTGCAGCGGTGGAGATGGCGGTGATGATGATGGAGATGATGGTGATGATGACCCCAATGATGTCCAGCTCGGTGACGGTGACGATGGCGTCGATTTCCCCCTCCGGGAGGGAATTTCCCCGGCGGATTTCAGCCTGCCGGAGAGCTCTTTTCTCTCTGGTGTTTTCCGCCCCGCAGAGGCGGTTGTGTCTCCTCGCGATTATTCTCTGGAGCTTAGGTTTTCGGGACGAAGAAGTACGCGAAGGAGAGGAGGCCAGAGGGGGCTGTGGGCCCCCTCCCCACAAGGCGGCGCGGCTAGGGCTAGGCCCGCGCCGGCCTATAGGGGGGGGCCATGGCGGCCCTCCTCGGCTCCTCCTTTTGGCTATCTTCGTCTTCTGGAAAAATAGGATTTTCCGTGTAATTTCCGTCAATTGTTGATCTTCCGAAATATTGCATTCTGACGGTGCTTTTTTCCAGCAGAATCCTGACTCCGGTGCGCGATTCTCCAATAACCATGAAACATGCAAAATAGATGAAATAAGATAAGTATCATCTCTAAATATGAAAATATATCAATGAATAACAGTAAATTATGATATAAAATAGTGATGCAAAATGGACGTATCAACTCCCCCCAAGCTTAGACTTCGCTTGTCCCCAAGCGAAACTGAACTCAGTAAACAAGACCACATGTTTATAGAGTGAAGAGTCGATAAATCAAATACGGACAAGAAGCATCATATTAATTCACACAAGACATTCTAGTAAACAACTTCCTCATATAATTCCACTTGAAACAAGTAGAAGGTAATCACAAATAAAGGTGCATATGAAATCATAATTGGTGATGGCAAACTTCGTTCTTGGTCAGAGAACAAAGTTAACAGATTATACTTATCTATTGAGCAGCGCTCTTATATTAAAGCTTATAACAAAACTTGCATACTCAATCATAATAATTTCCTCAATATCATTGATAACCTTCAAAGCTATATTCATTCAGATAAAACTTGTACTAAACAAGGAAGAATAAAAGGTATGATTAAGTAGATCAAAATATAGATGGTTGGATCACAACAACTCAATTGCTTGCTTAAGATGGAGGGAAATAGGTTTACTGACTCAACATGAAAGTAAAAGAAGGCCCTACGCAGAGGGAAGCATGGATTAAATCATGTGCTAGAGCTTTTTAAGTTTTGAAATCATATAGAGAGCATGAAAGTAAAGTTTTGAGAGGTGTTTGTTGTTGTCAACGAATGGTAGTGGGTACTCTAACCCCCTTGCCAAACGGACTTCCAAACAGCGGCTCCCATGAAGGACGTTATCTCTACCAGCAAGGTAGATCATCCCTCTTCTCTTTTGTTTACACATGTACTTTAGTTTATTTAAGGATGACACTCCTCCCAACCTTTGCTTTCTCAAGCCATGGCTAACCGAATCCTCGGGTGCCTTCCAACATTTCACAAACCATGGAGGAGTGTCTATTGCAAAATTAAGTTGCTTACTGATGAATCAGGGCAAAACATGTGAAGAGAGTTATTAATGAAAGTTGATTAATTGGGGCTGGGAACCCCGTTGCCAGCTCTTTTTGCAGAATTATAGGATAAGTGGATGAAGCCACTAGTCCATTAGTGAAAGCTGCCCAACAAGATTGAAAGATAAAACATCACATACTTCCTCATGAGCTATAAAACATTGACACAAATAAGGGATGATAACTCTTGAATTGTTTAAAGGTAGCACATGAAGTATTTACTTGGAATGGCAGGGAAATACCACATAGTAGGTAGTTATGGTGGACACTAATGGCATAGGTTTTGGGTTAAGGTTTGGATGCACAAGAAGCATTCCCTCTCAGTACAGGTCTTTGGCTAGCAAGGTTGATTAGCAAGCATAAGAGTTGAGGGAAACAAACAAATTTACATGTGATAGAAACAATCATGCATCTTCCTTGTAAGCACAAACAATTTTAACTTCAGAATACTAAGCTAGGAACTAACAAGAAAGATAATAACATATCTACATGTATTTCCTCTTCTCTACTTAAACTCAAAGTGTTGTTGCTATTGACCAATGCTAAGTTTGCCAAAACCAAATAGATTTACTCAATACTCCCAAAGTGATACCAATACTAACAACAAGATCAATCATATAATAGAGATTGCAAACTAAAATAAGATGTGCAATATGTAAATGATAAAACTTCTCATTAATATTCCATAACGATAACTCACACCAAGGGATACATAGATAACCAACTAAAGAGAGATACTTCCATACCGCAACACATCTTATATGATAACTTCCCTACTCAGGATACGACTCTACTTGATAATAAAAAGGTAAAAGATAGTGATGATGTGATACCGCGGCACTCCCCCAAGCTTGGAACAAACCAAGGGGGTGCCAATATTGATGATGAATTACTCCTTCGGCGGTGGTGAAGAATTCTTCCCATCATCAGACTTCCAAGGAAGAGGCTCTCCATCAACAAACGACATCTTTGTCTAAGGAATCCTGAAACTAGCAGCATAGCTTATGTGTTTAAACCTGTTTTCATACTCACAGTTCTGATTTTGAACATCATAGAGTTGAGCTTGGAGTTTGTTGGTGGTGTCGTGAAGTGAGAGGATATCGTTCCACAGCTTTGCAGTCTCCTTTTCGTGTTCATCAATAAGTTCAGACACGATCTTGTGGAAGATGTCCACTTCACGCTCAGCCATCTTCTTGTAGTTAAAGACCTCTTGTTCTAGCTTCTCCATCCTCGTCTTCCAAGCTTCCTTCTCCTTTAGGACCCCGGACATCTTCAATCTGCAACTCTCCATCTACGAGCAGCAATTCCTTGGGGTGCATCTTCAACTCGCTCATGTACGGGTTGACGACGTCCTTAAAGAAGCTGTCCTTCGGAGCTCCCGACGAAGACACGGTGTCTCTAGATCAAAAACAGATCCTGGCAGAAACAACTCGAAACAAAACGCGACGAGAAAACGATATACGGACCTCCAGGGGTCCGGGGGATTATATAACAGAAATTTTTATGACGAAAGGAAAGTACCAGGTCGAACCAGAGTCGGAGAGGGAAAACGAGGGGCTCTCCTCATAGGGCGGCGCGGCCAGGCTGGGGCCCGCGCCGGCCTATGAGGGCACGCCCTCGCGCGTCTCCTCCACTCCGTTTCGATCTCGTAATTTTTCATATTTTCCAAAAGTAACAAAAACATTGTTCGGAAAGTTAAGCGCAGACTTTTTCTTACCAGTACTGTTACCTATTCAAAGTCGAACTCTGCAGGACTGTCAATTTGACCTTTGATGAAAGCTTCCGGAGTTACCACTCGAATAACATCAACATCTTCATTATAAGAATCACCAGAGATATAATGCTTGAGTCTTTGTCCATTCACCACTTGTGTGGCATTACCTTGCAGAGAACTAATTTTAATTGCCGCTGAATGATACACCTCATCAATGACATATGGTCCTTCCTATTTTGAGAGTAATTTCCCTGCAAAAAATTTGAGACGAGACTGATACAATAGGACTTTATCTCCAACATTAAATTCTCTTTTGATAATTCTTCTATCATGCCATTTCTTAACTTTCTCCTTAAAGAGTTTAGCATTTTCATATGCTTCACTTCTCCATTCATCTAGAGAACTCAATTGTAGCAATCTTTTCTTACCGGCAAGTTTAGGATCTTTATCTAGTTCTCTCACAGCCCAGTAAGCTTTGTGCTCTAGTTCTAAAGGTAAATGACAAGCTTTCCCATAAACCATTTTATACGGTGACATACCCATGGGATTTTTATAAGCAGTTCTATAAGCCCATAATGCTTCCTTCAATTTAATAGCCCAGTTCTTTCTAGATTTATTAACAGTCTTTTGCAAGATAGATTTAATCTCTCTATTTGATAATTCTACTTGCCCACTAGTTTGAGGATGATAAGCGGAAGCAATTATATGATTAATACCATATCTAGCAAGAGTTTTTCTAAAACCACCATGAATAAAATGAGAACCTCCATCAGTCATAAGATATCTAGGAACTCCAAATCTAGGAAAAATAATATCTAAAAGCATTCTTAAAGAGGTCTCACCATCAGCACTTTTTGTGGGTATGGCTTCCACCCATTTAGTAACATATTCAACAACGACAAGTATATGAGTGTTACCTTCGAAGAAGGGAAAGGACCCATGAAGTCAAATCCCCAACAATCGAATGGTTCAATAACAAGAGTATAATTCATAGGCATTTCATTGCGTCCGGAGATATTACCAACCCTTTGACATTCATCACAAGATAAAATAAACTTTCTTGCATCTTTGAAGAGAGTTGGCCAATAGAAACCTGATTGTAGAACCTTTTGCGCAGTTCTATCTCCGGCGTGATGTCCTCCATAAACACTACCATGACACTTACTCAATATCTCTTGTTGTTCATATTCGGGAACACATCTTCGCAGAATACCATCTACTCCTTCTTTATATAAGTGTAGATCATCCCAAAAATAATGCCTCAAGTCATAAAAGAATTTCCTCATTTGCTGAGCTGAAAAGGTTGGAGGCAACTACTTGGAAACAATAAAGTTAGCATAATCAGCGTACCAAGGACTATCTCGCGAGCTCACCTTTATTACAGCCAATTGTTCATTTGGAAAACTATCATTAACAGGAACAGGATCATAAGTAATATTTTCCAATCTAGACAAATTATCAACAACAGGATTATCAGCACCTTTCCTATCTATAATATGTAAATCAAATTCTTGCAAAAGAAGTACCCATCTAATAAGCCTTGGCTTAGCATCTTTCTTTTCCATAAGGTATCTAATTGCAGCATGATCAGTATGAATCGTAACTTTTGAATCAACAATATAGGATCTAAACTTGTCACAAGCAAAGACTACAGCTAATAATTCTTTTTCAGTTGTAGCATAATTTCTTTGAGCAGTATCAAGAGTTTTGCTAGCATAATGAATAACATTCAATTTTTTATCTACTCGCTGTCCAAGAACAGCGCCTATAGCAAAATCACTAGCATCACACATAATTTCAAAAGGTAAATTCCAATCAGGAGGTTCAACTACAGGAGCAGTTTTTAAGGCTTTCTTTAGAGTTTCAAAAGCTTCCTTACAATCATCATCAAAAACAAAAGGTACATCTTTTTGAAGAAGATTAGTAAGAGGATTTGAAATCTTGGAGAAATCTTTAATAAATCTCCTATAAAACCCAGCATGACCAAGAACACTACGAATACCTTTAACATCCCTAGGATAGGGAATCTTCTCAATTGCTTCAACTTTAGCTCTATCGACTTCAATACCTCTCTCGGAAATTTTATGTCCCGATACAATTCCTTCATTAACCATAAAGTGGCATTTCTCCCAATTAAGAACAAGGTTAGTTTCTTCACATCTCTGCAATACTTTATCAAGGTTTCGCAAGCAATTATCAAAAGAATTCCCATAGACAGAAAAATCATCCATGAATACCTCTACAATATTCTCACAAAAGCCATGAAAAATAGCAGACATGCATCTTTGAAAAGTAGTAGGAGCATTACACAAACCAAAAGGCATACGCCTATAAGCATAAGTTCCATAGGGACAAGTGAAAGTGGTTTTCTCTTGATCTTTAGTTTTAACAGCAATTTGTGAAAACCCAGAATAACCATCAAGAAAGAAAAAATGAGTATTTTTAGACAACCTTTCTAACATTTGATCAATAAAGGGTAAAGGGTAATGATCTTTCTTAGTAACTTTATTAACTTTTCGACAATCAATGCACATTCTATACCCTACAACTACTCTTTGAGGGATGAGCTCATCATTATCATTAGGCACAACAGTCATTCCTCCTTTCTTAGGAACACAATGCACAGGACTAACCCATCTACTATCAGCAATTGGATATATAATACCAGCTTCAAGAAGTTTTAATACCTCATTCCTTACCACATCCTTCATCTTAGGAATTAGACGACGCTGATGTTCAACAACAGGCTTTGCATCATCTTCCATGTTGATAGCATGTTGCCAAATAGAGGGAGAAATCCCCTTCAAATCATAAAGAGTGTAGCCAATAGCTCCTCGGTGTTTCTTCAATATTTCCAATAATATTTCTTCCTCAAAATCTGAAAGCTTAGAACTAATAATAACAGGATATATTTTCTTATCATCAATATGAGCATACTTAAGATTATCAGGCAACGGTTTTAAATCAAAAACAGGATCTTCCTTTGGTGGTGGTGTTGTACCTAAATCTTCAACCGGCAAGTCATGTTTAAGAATAGGTTGACGAAGGAAAATTTCATCAAGCTCATTCCTTTCTTCCCTAAAGACTTCACTCTCACTATCCTCCAAATGTTGTTGCAAAGGATTATTAGGAGCAAGAGCAATAGACGCACACTGTTCAACTCTAAAATCATTATTAGGCAAATCAGCTTTATAAGGAGTTTTGGCAAATTTAGAGAAATTAAACTCATAAGATTCACCAGCAAATTTAGTCACAAATTTTCCCTTCTTGCAATCTATAACAGCTCCACAAGTATTTAGAAAAGGTCTACCAAAAATAATAGGACAAGACTTACTAGCAGCAGAACCAAGTACTAAAAAGTCAGCAGGATATTTAATCTTACCACATAGAACTTCCACATCTCGAACAATACCAATAGGAGAGATAGTTTCTCTATTAGCTAGCCAAATAACCACATCAATATCTTCAAGTTCACAAGAACCAATTTCATGCATGATCTCCGTATAAAGCTCATAAGGAATGGCGCTTATACTTGCACCAATGTCGCATAAACCATAATAACAATGATCACCAATTCTAACAGAGAGCATATGAACACTAGCTTTCCTAGAATTATTAGGATGCGAAACAATGTTAGAAGCATCTTCACAGAAAATAATATGACCATCTTCTACATTTCCAGTCACAAGATGTTTAACTATTGCAATAGCAGGTTCAACTTTTATTTGTTCTTCAGGTTCTATAGGTTTCTTTGCACTTTTATTGACCGCACTAGTTATAACAGAGTACTCCTTCATTTTAGCAGCGAAAGGAGTTTTTTCAATATAAGCTTCAGGAAGAATATGATCAACAGTTTCAATTATAGCACATTTATTTATAGATGAATTTTATCTTTACAAGATTCATGATACTTATCAAAATTCTTCCTAGGCAATTCAAAGTGAGAGGCAAAAGCTTTATAAAAATTTGCAACGACTTGAGAATCAAGACCATAAGTAGCACTCATATTACGAAATTTATCAGTATCCATAAAAACTTCAATGCATTTATAATCATAGTTTATACCTGACTCTCTATCTTTGTCGTTCTCCCATCCTTCAGCATTCTCCTGCATCCGATCAAGAAGGTCCCTTTTAAACTCTTCTTTGTTGCGTGTAAATGATCCAGAATAAGAAGTATCCAGCAAAGTCTTATCTTGAAAAGACAGTCTTGCATAGAAATTATCAATAATAATATTACCAGGAAGCTCATGAATGGGGCATTTGAGCATTAAAGACTTCAATCTCCCCCATGCTTGGGCAATACTTTCTCCATCATGAGGCCAAAAATTATATATGCGGTTCCGATATTTGTGAATTTCACTTGGAGGATAGAATTTAGAATAAAATAAAGGCACAATGTCCTCCCAATCAAGAGAATCCCTATTCTTCAGCAATTTATACCAATGCGCTGCTTTACCAGACAGCGATATAGAGAATAGTTTCTTCCTAACTTCATCCATAGCAATACCCGCACATTTGAATAACCCGCATAATTCATGTAAAAACAAGAATGATCACCAGGATGGAAAGTTCCATCCCCTTCATAGCGGTTATCCACAACACGTTCAATAATTTTCATAGGTATTTTTTATGGAACCTCTTTCTCACCTGGCGCCTCATCCACTACCTTTGCAGTAGTAGTAGATTTTCCAAAGAGGAATTCAAGAGAAGACCTCTCCATAATGAATTATAGCAGCAGGAAGAAATAAAAACAGCACGTACAGTAAAAGTTTCCCTTACCAATTCCACTTACCAATAGCGCTTCACTCCCCGGCAACGGCGCCGTGAAAATAGTCTTGATGACCCACAAGTATATGGGGTGTATCGTAGTATTTTCGATAAATAAGAGTGTCGAACCCAACGAGGAGCAGAAGGTGTTGACAAGCAGCTTTGATGAAGGATTCACTGTAAATGCTCACAGACAAGTATTCGTGGGGTTTTGATATAGCAGATGAATAAAGTACAAGTAAGTAAAGTGCGAGGGAAATAATTGCAGCGAGTGGCCCAATCCTTTTTAGCACAAAGGACAAGCTGGTTTGTTTACTTATAATGACCAAACGTTCTTGAGGACACACGGGAATTTAGTCTAGTGCTTTCGCTTCATATAGCCGATTAATCTTCATTGTTTTGATAAGTGTTGTGTGGGTGAACCTATGCTAATGCACCGCCCTTCCTAGGACTAATACATACTTGTGATTATACCCCTTGCAAACATCCGCAACTACAAGAAAGTAATTAAGATAAATCTAACCACAGACCTTAAACTCGAGATCCCGCTATCCCTCCCGCATCGATATACCAACGGGGTTCAGGTTTCGTCACTCCGGCAACCCCGCAATTAGCAAACGAATACAAGATGTATTCCCCTAGGCCCATAAAGGTGAAGTATCATGTAGTCGACGTTCACATGACACCACTAGAAGAATAACACCACAACTTAAATATCATAACATTGAATATTAACCAACATAATTCACTACTAACATTTAGACTTCACCCATGTCCTCAAGAACTAAACGAACTACTCACGAGACATCATATGGAACATGATCAGAGGTGATATGATGATGAATAACAATCTGAACATAAACCTTGGTTCAATGGTTTCACTCAATAGCATCAATAACAAGTAGTAATCAATACCGGCAGAGTTTCCCCTACCAAACAATCAAGATTCAACCTTAGATGTTACAGCGGTGACGAGGTGCAGCGGTGGAGATGGCGGTGATGATGATGGAGATGATGGTGATGATGACCCCAATGATGTCCAACTCGATGACGGTGACGATGGCGTCGATTTCACCCTCCGGGAGGGAATTTCCCCGGCGGATTTCAGCCTGCCGGAGAGCTCTTTCTCTCTCGGTGTTTTCCGCCCCGCGAGTCCGCTCGTGTCTCCTCGCGATTATTCTCTCGGAGCTTAGGTTTTCGGGACGAAGAAGTACGCGAAGGAGATGAGGCCGTAGGGGGCCGTGGGCCCCTCCCCGCAAGGCGGCGCGGCCAGGGCTGGGCCCGCGCCGGCCTATGGGGGCCATGGCGGCCCTCCTCGGCTCCTCCTTTTGGCTATCTTCGTCTTCTGGAAAAATAGGATTTTCCGTGTAATTTCCGTCAATTGTTGATCTTCCGAAATATTGCATTCTGACGGTGCTTTTTCCAGCAGAATCCTGACTCCGGTGCGCGATTCTCCAATAACCATGAAACATGCAAAATAGATGAAATAACATAAGTATCATCTCTAAATATGAAAAGATATCAATGAATAACAGTAAATTATGATATAAAATAGTGATGCAAAATGGACGTATCAGCGGCGCGGTCGACGAAGCAAGGCTAGCTGGTTTTAACTTGCCGGTGGCAGTGCTGTAATTTGAACGAAAACCAAGAGTAAAAATAGACGGACCAACAAGAAGCTTTATTTTCTTTATATCATTACGTAAGGTACTAGTAAACATACCCGGGATAGAAAAAAAAAATGTGTTGCGAAAAGCAAATATTTTTATTGAATAGTTTCTAGCCTGGGAGAACTTTAGTATTGTACATAAAATCAATTTTTTAGGTATAACGCTGCTACATATGTGCACTGAAGTTTTGTGGAATATGACAACACTTAAAAGAATTTGTGCAAATCAAGTAGAACTTATGTAGAAAGGTTATTTACCTTAATAGTGGCAAAAAAATCCTTCTAACCATATTTGTGCTTTGCAATGATTTTACCTGTAGAGTGATAATCTCCTCTTGGTGGGTTGTTGCTGCAACGCTGAAACTGAAATCCTTGGTGTCAATTATCCTTCGCAATGAGAAATAAACATCAGTTCAAACTGAGATTGGCCTAACGAATAGTTAGATCTATCTTTTGAAGCACACATAGTGTCTCGTCCTCCAGATCTTCTACTAAGACTGCTCATAGTGGGAGTAACTTAGCTAGTAACATCACACAACCCAAGGCATTTTGGTGACATGGCATGGCAATGAATGAAGAAAGAGAGTGAGGTGGTAACTTGTTACCATAACATCACACGTCCCAAAATAAGTTGAGTCTACACCATAGTAAATGACATAATACATGACACCACATATTAGTTACTACCCACTATGAAGGTAGGAACTTAAACTAAGTTACTCCCCACTATGACTAGCCTAACATAAACGTTGAAAGAAATAAAGGATGGATAGGAGACGGTTCCAGTTAAATGCACTTTTGATTTGCGTATGTACTTTGGTCCCCCGTCGCCATCTCCCTCTGTCCATTTGCGCTACCGCCCCCGATTCAGTCCGCCAGATGCACTATCTGGTTGTTGTGATACTCGATTTTGCCATGGTGGAGGTCGCTCTGGTCGTCGTGCACTTATTTGGTGGCGCTGGAGCTCGATCTGATCGCCATGGGCTAGGGCGGTTGATCCTGTGGCCACGGTGGAGCTCGCTCCGGTCAATGGTCGCTCATTCTAGTCTCGTCTAGGTCCACTCCTCGTCCCCATCTTACCATCTTCTGATGGGCACACGAACACAACATTAGATTGGTAGTGGAGAAGAGGGAATACACAGGTCTGCAGGAAGGGGATCAATACGCATCAGTAGGAGCAGGCTCGTATTGTCACGGCTAGTCCGTCCCTGCCGCAGCTATGGGCCATCGGCGTCTGCGCTAGTCCGTGAATCTCTGCGGCTGCTCGCCGAGCTATGCACCGTCAAGGAGATCTGTTGATGAAATCCCTCTAATTCGATTTTGAGTTTCGATGGCGAACAAAATCCGGCGAGTTGATGGCTTGATACCATCGATTTGTTGGTTTCTATTGAAATCGCACACGTACATAGATCTATATATGGGCCGTCTTTTCTACGCGCTATTTTGATTCAGCATTAGAGTTCGGTACGAACTTGTTCTGGTTCGAGCGCAGGGTGGGAGGAAGAGTCAGAGATCGAGGGGCGGCGGTCGTCTGCGGAAGCCTTCGGGTCGTGGCGATACCTCTCTACAGCGAGCTAGGCAACTGGGCCAGGCCCAAGAGAGGTGACAGACAGGACGGGCGAACCATTTCCCAAGAGAGGTGACGAACACGACGGACGAACCGTTTTTCACTTGATTGTGACAGGTGCTGTAATTTCAATGAAAAACAGGGGCAATTTCTGACGGACGAACAAGAAGCCTTATTTTCTTTATTTCTTTACTATTAAATGGGAGTTGGTCGTTTGACACTCAACGCACTTTGGTGGTCGTCATTGAAAAGATCCTAACCATTAAATCTAGTAACAACAACTAACACTATCCGATTGTTTTCATTGGCACCAAGCACGACCCCCACTCAACAAAACAAAGTTGCATAGAATCTCTACCTTCCCGGTTTACAACGTATCTGAATTATATTGGGATGTGATTCCCGGACGTTTATGTCCATCAAATACTTGCCTTCCTCTAATTTCCTTACCCCTTGTGTTGCCGCTAATCATGGTAGGAGTATGTTTTTGTGATTTTTTCTCTAAAACGAATGCACGGCCATTTGAGGGAGTATTGCCACCAATTAATTGAGACGCCTCTTTTCTTTATTGTGAACGAGTTGCCGCTGCCCCTTTGATTTTTTAGTACTGTATCAAATTCAATTTATCGTGTCTCGCTTACCGGAAAGATCAACAAGATTGCTCACACCGGCATGATTCCATCTTCTTCCCCAACTCAAGTGCTTCTGTTAATTGGTGTTTTCCATCTCTTCCGTGAACAATCTGAACCAAGGACGATGGCGCAGGTGGCGGCCTCTGTGGTGTTTATGTCGTCCCGGCGTTCATGGCGTGGGTGGCGATCTCCATGTCGTCGACCGTCCAAGGTGTGGGTGCGGTGGAGCAGGGACTTACCGGGAGTAATGTGGTGGGTGGATTTTACCGCTGTGCAGGGTGAGCGCGGCCGCGTTCCGGCGATGGTGGTGGCATGCGATGTCCAGCATGGTATGGGTGGCGACCATCCAATGTTGGGCAAGCACGGAGCGTTCGCATGCTTTTGTGCGAGCGCGGCACCCAGCATGGCATGGGCGCCGGACTTCCCATGTTGGGCGAGCACAGCGGCATGTCCATGATACTGAACGAGCATGATGACCTGCATGTTGCTCTGGGCGGCGGCCTTCAAGTGCATGACGAGCACAGTGGCCTGCCCATGGTGCTGGAAGAGCCCGATTGCTGGCATGTTGCTGCCGGCAGTGACCTTTACGTGGCGAGCGTGGAGGCTGATGTCTACGCACACTCCTTTTCCAGTAGACAGTGTTGGGCCTCCAAGAGCAGAGGTTTGTAGAACATCAGCAAGTTTTCCCTTAAGTGGATCACCCAAGGTTTATCGAACTCAGGGAGGAAGAGGTCAAAGATATCCCTCTCAAGCAACCCTGCAATCACGATACAAGAAGTCTCTTGTGTCCCCAACACACCTAATACACTTGTCAGATGTATAGGTGCACTAGTTCGGCGAAGAGATAGTGAAATACAAGTGGTATGAATGAATATGAGCAGAAGTAACGGCGCCAGAAAATAGCTTGCCGGCGTACAGTTGATGGTCGTAATATTGCAGGAAGTAAAGATGCAGTAAAACAGTAAATAAGCGATGATTGCAGTATTTGGAAACAAGGCCTAGGGATCATACTTTCACTAGTGGACACTCTCAACATTGATCACATAATAAAACCACTCTACACTCTCTTGTTGGATGATGAACACCATTAATTGTGTAGGACTACAAGAGCACCTCAATGCCGGAGTTAACAAGCTCCACAACATTCGATGTTCATATTTAAATAACCTTAGAGTGCATGATATACCAACGCAATTATACCGAGTACTAACATAGCATGCACAGTGTCACCATCAAGCTATGAAAGGGGGAATAGATCACATCAATACCATCATAGTAATAGCTAACTTCATAATCTACAAGAGATCACAATCATAGACTACGCCAAGTACTACATGATGCACACACTGGCACCATTACATCATGGAGGAGGAATAGACTACTTTAATAACATCACTAGAGTAGCGCATAGATTAATAGTGATATAAAGCACATTGCAATCATAAAGGAATATAAATAAGCACTTCACTATGCTATTCTGAATTACTCTCTGGCAAGATAACGAACACTAATTCATCATGTAGGCAAACCTTAAAGATGTATTCCCAAGTACTAATAAACACCCCACGCCGTCACCGTGAGCATTCATAGGAGGTACTAACACACCACAATTTCATAGAGACATCCAACTCAAATCATAACTCAGTGAATAAGTATTCTGTGAAATATAGCCTAAGAGACCCACACGGTGCACACACTCGTCACCTTTACACACGTGGGACAAGGAGTCTCCGGAGATCACATAAGTAAAATCCACTTGAATAGCATAATGACATCTAGATTACAAGCTCATCATATGGATCTCAATCATGTAAAGCAGCTCATGAGATCATTGTATTGAAGTACATAGGAGAGAAAGATGAACCACATAGCTACCGGTACAGCCCTTAGCCTCGATGGAGAACTACTCCCTCCTCATGGGAGACATCAGCGGTGATGAAGATGGCGGTGGTGTCGATGGAGATGCCTTCCGGGGGCACTTCCCCGTCCCGGCAGGGTGCCGAAACAGAGACTTCTGTCCCCCAGATCTTGGCTTCGCGATGGCGGCGGCTCTGGAAGGTTTCTCGTACCGTGGCTTTTCCGTATCGAAGATTTAGGTCAGGGGGCTTCTTATAGGCGAAGAGGCGGAGTCGTAAGGGCTACGGAGCCACCACACAATAGGGGGGCGCCCCCCCCCCTTGGGCCTCGCCGCCACCTTGTGTGGGGCCCACCTGGCTCTCCTCTGGCCCCTCTCCGGTGTTCTGGAAGCTTCGGAATTATAAGATGATGGGCGTTGATTTCGTCCAATTCCGAGAATATTTCCTTACTAGGATTTCTGAAACCAAAAACAGCAGAAAACAGGAACTGACACTTCAGCATCTCGTTAATAGGTTAGTTCCGGAAAACGCATATAAATGATGTAAAGTGTGTATAAAACATGTGAGTATCATCATAAAAGTAGCATGGAACATAAGAAATTATAGATACGTTTGAGACGTATCAAGCATCCCCAAGCTTAGTTCCTACTCGCCCTCGAGTAGGTTAACGATAACAAGGATAATTTCTGAAGTGACATGCTATCAACATAATCTTGATCATACTATTGTAAATCATATGAGATGAATGAAGTGATTCAAAGCAATGGTAAAGACAATGAGTAAACAACTGAATCATATAGCAAAGACTTTTCATGAATAATACTTTCAAGACAAGCATCAATAAGTCTTGCATAAGAGTTAACTCATAAAGCAATAGATTCAAGGTTATCAAAAAAAAAGCAATAGATTCAAAGTAAAGGCATTGAAGCAACACAAAGGAAGATATAAGTTTCAGCAATCGCTTTCAACTTCAACATATATATCTCATGGATAATTGTCAACACAAAGTAATATAACAAGTGCAATAGGTTAACATGTAAGAATCAATGCACACAGTTTACACAAGTGTTTGCTTCTAAGATAGAAAGAAGTAGGTAAACTGACTCAACATAAAGTAAAAGATAGGCTCTTCGCAGAGGGAAGCATGGATTACTATTTTTGTGCTAGAGCTTTTCATTTTGAAAACATAGAAACAATTTTGTCAACGGTAGTAATAAATCATATGTGTTATGTATAAGACCTCTTATAAGTTGCAAGCCTCATGCATAGATTACCAATAGTGCTCGCACCTTGTCCTAATTAGCTTGGATTAACATGGATTATCATTGCATAACATATGTTTCAAACAAGTGTCACAAAGGGGTACCTCTATGCCGCATGTACAAAGGTCTAAGGAGAAAGCTCGCATTGGATTTCTCGCTTTTGAGTATTCTCAACTTAGACATCCATACCGGGACAACATAGACAACAGATAATGGACTCCTCTTTAATGCATAAGCATTCAACAACAGATAATATTCTCATAAGAGATTGAGGATTGTTGTCCAAACTGAAACTTCCACCATGATTCATGGCTTTAGTTAGCGGCCCAATGTTCTTCTCTAACAATATGCATACTCAAACCATATGATCATGAAAATCGCCCTTACTTCAAACAAGACGAACATGCATAGCAACTCACATGATATTCAACAAAGGTGTAAAGTTGATGGCGTCCCCAGAAACATGGTTACCGCTCAACAAGCAACTTATTAAGAAATAAGACACATAAGTACATATTCTTCACCACAATAGTTTTTAAGGCTATTTTCCCATGAGCTATATATTGCAAAGACAAAGGATAGAATTTTTAAAGGTAGCACTCAAGTAATGTACTTTGGAATGGCAGAGAAATACCATGTTGTAGGTAGGTATGGTGGACACAAATGGCATAGTTTTTGGCTCAAGGATTTGGATGCACGAGAAGAATTCCCTCTCAATACAAGGCTAGGCTAGCAAGGTTGTTTGAAGCAACCTCAAGTATAAAATGGTGCAGCAAAGCTTACATATGAACATATTGTAAGCATTATAAGACTTTACATCGACTCCTTGTTGTTCAAACACCTTAACCAGAAAATATCTAGACTCTAGAGAAACTAATCATGCAAACCAGATTTTAACAAGCTCTATGTAGTTCTTCATTAATAGGTGCAAAGTACATGATGCAAGAGCTTAAACATGATCTATATGAGCACAACAATTGCCAAGTATCAAATTATTCAAGACATTATACCATTTACCACATGCGACATTTTCCGTTTCCAACCATATAACAATGAACGAAGCAGTTTCAACCTTTGCCATGAACATTAAAAGCTAAGAACACATGTGTTCATATGCAACAGCGGAGCGTGTCTCTCTCCCAAACAAGGAATGATAGGATCCGAATTATTCAAACACAAACAAAAATAAAAACAAACAGACGCTCCAAGTAAAGCACATAAGATGTGATGGAATAAAAATATAATTTCACTAGAGGTGACCTGATAAGTTGTCGATGAAGAAGGGGATGCCTTGGGCATCCCCAAGCTTAGATGCTTGAGTCTTCTTGAAATATGCAGGGATGAACCACGGGGGCATCCCCAAGCTTAGACTTTTCACTCTTCTTGATCATATTGTATCATCCTCCTCTCTTGACCATTGAAAACTTCCTCCACACCGAACTCAAAACAAACTCATTAGAGGGTTAGTGCATAATCAAAAATTCAAATATTCAGAGGTGACACAATCATTCTTAACACTTCTGTACATTGCACAAAGCTACTGAAAGTTAATGGAACAAAGAAATCCATCCAACACAGCAAAAGAGGCAATGCGAAATAAAAGGCAGAATCTGTCAAAACAGAACAGTCCGTAAAGACGAATTTTTTAGAGGCACTGGACTTGCTCAGATGAAAATGCTCAAATTGAATGAAAGTTGCATACATATCTGAGGATCACGCACGTAAATTGGCATATTTTTCTGAGTTACCTACAGAGACTACTGCTCAAATTCGTGACAGCAAGAAATCTGTTTCTGCGCAGCAATCCAAATCTAGTATTGATTTTACTATCAAAGACTTTACTCGGCCCAACAATGCAATAAAATAAAGATAAGGAGAGGTTGCTACAGTAGTAACAACTTTCAAGACTCAAATATAAAACAAAATTGCTGTAGTAAAATAAAAATATGGGTTATCTCCCAAGAAGTGCCTTCTTTGTAGCCATTAAGATGGGCTCAGCAGTTTCAATGATGCACTCGCAAGAAATAAGAGTTGAAGCAAAGGAGAGCATCAAAAAGCAAGTTCAAAACACATTTAAGTCTAACCCACTTCATATGCATAGGAATCTTGTACACAAATAAATTCATGAAGAACAAAGTGACAAGCATAAGAAGATAAAACAAGAGTAACTTAAAAAATTTCAGCATATAGAGAGGTGTTTTAGTAACATGAAAACTTCTACAACCATATTTTCCTCTCTCATAATGATTTTCAGTAGTATCATGAACAAACTCAACAATATAACTATCAAATGAAACATTCTTATCATGAGTCTCATGCATAAAATTATTACTCTCCACATAAGCATAATCAATTTTATTAGTAATAGTGGGAGCAAATTCATCAAAGTAGCTATCATTATTATTCTCATCAGGTGTAGGAGGCATAGTATAATCATAATAAAATTTACTCTCCATAGTAGGTGGCACCAAAAGACCACTATCATTATAATCATCATAAATAGGAGGCAAAGTATCATCAAAGAAAATTTTCTCCTCCATGCTTGGGGGACTAAAAATATCATGCTCATCAAAACCAGCTTCCCCAAGCTTAAATTCTTCCACAGCGTTAGCAATAATGGTGTTCAAAGCATTCATACTAATATTACTACTAGCACGCAAATAAGGTTCCATAGGTTTTTTAATTTTCGCATCAAACAATCCATGTCTTAACTCAGGAAATAGTTTAAAAAGCTCACAGTTGTTTTCCATTATGCCTTACTAGTGTTTAACAAGAAACAAAAAGATGCAATTGCAGGATCTAAAGGAAATAGCTTCGAGCACTCACACACCGGCAACAAGACTAGGAAATATCTTGGTAGTCGGAGGATGTGAATACCTTTTACCTTACCTCCCCGGCAACGGCGCCAGAAAATAGCTTTGTTGCCGGGGTCCGGAGTGTGAGTGCCTTTTACCTTACCTCCCCGGCAACGGCGCCAAAAAATAGCTTGATGTCTACGCACACTCCTTTTCCTGTAGACAGTGTTGGGCCTCCAAGAGCAGAGGTTTGTAGAACAGCAGCAAGTTTTTCCTTAAGTGGATCACCCAAGGTTTATCGAACTCAGGGAGGAAGAGGTCAAAGATACCCCTCTCAAGCAACCCTGCAATCACGATACAAGAAGTCTCTTGTGTCCCCAACACACCTAATACATTTGTCAGATGTATAGGTGCACTAGTTCGGCGAATAGATTGTGAAATACAAATGGTATGAATGAATATGAGCAGAAGTAACGACGCCAGAAAATAGCTTGCCGGCGTACAGTTGATGGTAGTAATATTGCAGGAAGTAAAGATGCAGTAAAACAGTAAATAAGGGATGATTGCAGTATTTGGAAACAAGGCCTAGGGATCATACTTTCACTAGTGGACACTCTCAACATTGATCACATAATAAAACCACTCTACACTCTCTTGTTGGATGATGACCACCATTAATTGTGTAGGGCTACAAGAGCACCTCAATGCCGGAGTTAACAAACTCCACAACATTCGATGTTCATATTTAAATAACCTTAGTGTGCATGATATACCAACGCAATTATACCGAGTACTAACATAGCATGCACACTGTCACCATCAAGCTATGAAAGGGGGAATAGATCACATCAATACCATCATAGTAATAGCTAACTTCATAATCTACAAGAGATCACAATCATAGACTACGCCAAGTACTACATGATGCACACACTGTCACCATTACATCATGGAGGAGGAATAGACTACTTTAATAACATCACTAGAGTAGCACATAGATTAATAGTGATATAAAGCACATTGCAATCATAAAGGAATATAAATAAGCACTTCACTATGCTATTCTGAATTACTCTCCGGCAAGATAACGAACACTAATTCATCATGTAGGCAAACCTTAAAGATGTATTCCCAAGTACTAATAAACACCCCACGCTGTCACTGTGAGCATTCATAGGAGGTACTAACACACCACAATTTCATAGAGACATCCAAATCAAATCATACCTCAGTGAATAAGTATTCTGTGAAATATAGCCTAAGAGACCCACACGGTGCACACACTGTCACCTTTACACACGTGGGACAAGGAGTCTCCGGAGATCACATAAGTAAAATCCACTTGAATAGCATAATGACATCTAGATTACAAGCTCATCATATGGGTCTCAATCATGTAAAGCAGCTCATGAGATCATTGTATTGAAGTACATAGGAGAGAGAGATGAACCACATAGCTACAGGTACAGCCCTTAGTCTCGATGGAGAACTACTCCCTCCTCATGGGAGACAACAGCGGTGATGAAGATGGCGGTGGTGTCGATGAAGATGCCTTCCGGGGGCACTTCCCCGTCCCGGCAGGGTGCCGGAACGAGACTCTCGTCCCCCAGATCTTGGCTTCGCGATGGCGGCGGCTCTGGAAGGTTTCTCGTACCGTGACTTTTCCGTATCGAAGATTTAGGTCAGGGGGACTTCTTATAGGCGAAGAGGCGGAGTCGGAAGGGCTACGGAGCCGCCACACAATAGGGGGGCGCGCCCCCCCTTGGGCCGCGCCGCCACCTTGTGTGGGGCCCACCTGGCTCTCCTCTGGCCCCTCTCCAGTGTTCTGGAAGCTTCGTGGAATTATAAGATGCTGGGCGTTGATTTCGTCCAATTCCGAGAATATTTCCTTACTAGGATTTCTGAAACCAAAAACAGCAGAAAATAGGAACTGGCATTTCGGCATCTCGTTAATAGGTTAGTTCCGGAAAACGCATATAAATGATGTAAAGTGTGTATAAAACATGTGAGTATCATCATAAAAGTAGCATGGAACATAAGAAATTATAGATACGTTTGAGACGTATCAGCGGCACGAACATGCAGGAGGATGGTGCACATGTATGAAACTGCTACGGAACAAGCACGAACAATACGTGGATCATGCTGCAGGTTACGTACCATTTTTGCTAGACTAATTTACATGACGCTGCCATGGGTTTGCAGGAGAAGCTGCTGCACTACAATGTTGGTATGCATGAATCTGATCTATTAGAGTTCCGTGCATGCAGGAGCATTATTGGAAGATATTAGGCTGCCCATCACCTCCTTAATCGGTGCGCACCGTCTCCGCGAGAGCAGAGGGAGTATTAAACTAGAATCAATACAATTCCTTTTGGTGTATGCCACTCCGCATAAACAAATCTCACAAGTCACAATATTTCTTGATGCTCCTTCTCCTCTCCCTCTCGATACAATAGTGTTGCTGCCTTACACCCATCTGACCGGCCACCGAGCCACTCCCACCGCCGGTCGGTCCTCCGACGCTGAGGTGCACTTCCTCCGGTGCCGCCTCAAACCATCCTCGGCATCGCCCCATCGGCACTGATGTACCGCCTGCACACCGATCACCTCCCTATACCGTCATGTGAGATGGACTGCTTCCTCCAACACGCTGCCTTCCTCTCGAGGGGTGGACTTAGATTGCCATGCCCCGACTCTGATGTCGCACTCTCCCTAGATGGCGGCCTGAAGGAGCAGAGTATCATCACCAACTCTCCTTCTATGTTATCACCAAAGATGCCGCCGCCTCCCTGCAATCCCACGCACATGAAACATCATCCACGCCGCACCTCGACGCCACGCCAGATTCAGGAGATTGTCTGCCCCATGCACGCTCCGCAAACGTTGTCCCCGAGGCTCAATCCCAAGCTGCCTGACAGGAAATGCTATTGCATCAGGAGTCAATCCAGGCGACTTCTCATGCTGGCCATAGAGGTTAATTTCCTCCATTGTTTGTCAGTCACCCAAATCGTGTGGAGATTGTTTCCGTATATTTGTACAGGCTCATCTCCAAGCTACATTAGAGGAGAGCCTACAGATGGTCATGTTATATTGTTCAACCATGATACAATATCTGCACTTGTCAATTCTTTCTATGAATAATGTTGATTGCATGAAAGCATAGTCGTGCACATATGGTATGGATTTTCCATTTGCCTACATGATGGGTCATGATTTGTTGTAGTAGGGAGATGAGGTGGGTTGCTGGACTGAAACTAGGGCAAGAATGAGAAGCAGCTTTAGTAGCAACATTGCAAGGCGATATGGGAGCTCGGACGTCGCCGTAAAGCTATCGGTTAAAGAACACGGAAAATGATATTTCTTTTTGCAAAGGCACGTACAATGAGTTTTTCTTTTTGGGTTTTTCTACATCCTTAACTCCAAATGTTCAATAGAGTAATTTCATTAACTGTGGTATCCCTGATGTAAATACAATTTGTAGGGTTAGGGATAATTGTTTGGCTCTTTCCCACAGGGATTATAAAGTACAATTTTGTTTTACTTTATAATCCCTGTGGAAAAGAACCAAACAATTTCATTAACACAGAGTGTTCGCATGCTTCTGTGCATGATACTCAAAATTTTGTTTTACTTTATAATCCTTGTGGGAAAGAGCCAAACAATTATCCCGCCGGTCTATATGCACACGACAAATCAGAATTGTGCTTTTTTAACAACTTTATCCTACTTGATTGAAAAAAGATCTAGCCTAAAAAAATCTATGTTATCACTGAACCTTTTCACTTTTTTTCATAATATGATAACTAAGTTCATGCTTTGATCAGACCCACATGTCACTAGGGAAAGTTAGCGGGCCGAAATGCCTTGAATAGGCAGTGTGTAGAGGAGGGAATGGATGAGTTGGAGCTCGAGACAAGGAGGATGCGTCATGGACCAGCCTGTAAATCCTTCATCGACTTGCCACTTGCAGGGGTGGACCGACATCAAGATACCTTGCCTAGGCTCATACGTTTGTAGCAACACATGTGTTGACACACGAGTACACGACATAGTACATTTTGGTCTAAATCTACATATAAATATACATTGTATGATGTTTGCTTAGCAGCACACATATCACGTTAGATGGAATAATTAATGTTTTTCGCTACATGTTAACATGTGCACCATTATAAATATGCATGGTTGCAAAGTAAACAACTCCTTAAGTAATTTCTCTCTCCATATAATAGTTTTCCGTAACTTTTGGTTCCTTGAGTTCTTTTTTACCTACATGCCGTCTTCGCATAAGTCATACCAAAATAGGGTAATACAAGAACAAGAAAAAAATATAAAGTTATTGAGATACTATACAAAAAGTAGATAACAAAGTTCTTAATTATCTCATCTACCAATAAGCCTCACAAAGTAATAGTGAATAATAAGAAAGAAAATAGAAATTCACGGAAATCCAAAATTATACATTTTTTTGTTATAGTTACTTCATGAGGAACCACCAACAAACATTACATTCATGTATCTTTTAGATTCCAGTGACCAAGATCAATAGCAAGCCATGGTACTTCAAGTAACCTATATAAACGGTTGGATGGTGTAGCTGTTAAATGTCGATAATTTTTTTTTCTTCATTTGTATATCCTCCACGCCAGCATTTATTTTCCATGGATTATATATACGTGTGCGACGACAAAAAAAACTTGAAAATCCGTAGCAGCGCACGGGCATTCAACTAGTATTATGTATAGATAGATTAGTATAATTGCCCCAAATTCTATAACGTGGTGTAGTGTCCATCCGCTCACGCGAGCGAGCAAGGCTGGTGCGATGTGCGGACTAAACATACCCGCGAAGGAGGATACAACTTGAGGTGGCGCTAGACCTCCATTGCAGCCACGGCGAGACATGCGCGCGTCGTCTCCAGTGAGGCATCGGCGAGAGCTCCAGAACAGCGTCCATGGCGGCCACCAAATATTTTCGATCTACTCTCGATCTCAAGCTGTCTCCGCGATCTCACGTTGTGTCTTCCATCTCACGTGTGTATATATATACCAGAGGTTGTTAGGTTAGGTAGGAATTCTAATAGGGACCGACTTGGAGTTGTTTTCTTCGACAATAGCACAAACCAATCTATCGACGTGTGTATCAGTTTTTTTTTACAATCAATACCACATATATTCATAGCAATAAATAGTACATGGTAGAGATATATGAACTGACTCCAACGATTACAAAATAAAGTCTAAAAGATAGTAACAAATCTTCGAGGTCTTTAATTTATTTCTTCTTCCAGAATATAATCTTGTACTCTTCTGAAGGCAGCCAAAGATAGATAACGAACCATAAACCTGTAGATACTGACGAAAGTTCTCCCATAATTTTTTGAGCCGCAATGCCAAGGCTGCGTGCACGCACACAACCATTAAAACAGTCATACAACATCGGCAAGAGTACTAACACAAGTATATCAGGAAATAATAACCGACTAGCTTTGTCGTCGTCGTCAATGGAGAGCCGAGAGTACGAATCACCATTGTCGAGGACGTAGTAGCCGGGACAAAATCAATCTGGCGAAGCAAGATCCGAAGACCCATACCTAGAAAATTGTGATTGTTCAACACCACAATTGACGCCGGGAAGAAGATCTCGTCGCCGAACGAAAGGCCAAAGATCACTTATTGCAGATGATGCCATCTTCATTGAGGGGAAACCAACAAGAAGGCGGCTACCAAAATCCTAACAAAATCTAATGAAAACAATACTTTTATTCGAAACTCCACGCATAGATCGGGTTCCCCACTCCTCCCGATGCCGGTGAAGCCGACCGGAGAAGGGGGAACCAATCTATGGAGGAGGATGAATTAGAGGCGGCTAGGGTTGAGCGGCGGCTGAGAGGAGACGGGAGGAAAAGTTCGACGTGTGTATCAGTTTGATTGCATATGTCATGGTTAGATGCAATACAGAATATTTCTGATCAGCTTCCATTGCACGTTGTTCCTTCGATCGGTTACGTCTCATCTAGATTTTGTTGGGCCAATGGGCCTTGGCCCAGGATGGATTGCTCTCTCGCCTTCCGAAGTTCAGGCTAGGTTGCTAGGAATAGGAACAGACTAGACGAAGAGGCGCGCTTGGCCGCGCCGCCTGCCAAGCATTGTTGCATGGCCTGACATGTCCATGTATCAACGGGTACTAGATGGACCTCGTGCGTCTTGCCGCACCATTCTCTGTTGTTATCGTTCTATTTTTACGCACTATCATTTATTTTTACGCACCGTCTAATAACCCTAAGTGAATAATGGGGATAACAGGTAATTTTTTGATCTAATTGGACAATCGTACACATGTTTCCATCTCAAGCACAAATACAAAACTATTCCTTTCAAGAGTACACACACAGAAATTATTCAGAACTTTATGCCCATGAGCAATCAGATCACATAGTGTCGGTCCGATTGGATGTTTTAACATGCCAGAATATCCAAAGGAGAAGCCAGTTCATTCCAAGACATTATATTACATGCTCAAAACACCCAGCCCGTGAACAATCATTTATAACTTATAACCCACTGATGTATATGTGTACAAAGTGTTTATCAGTCTGTACACACAATGATAAATAAAGATGAACCAAAATACTGCAATTAATTTTCAAGACCGTAACAAAAGACATAAAAGAAATTGACAATCTCAAGATATTCTGCCTTCTTGAATGAGACCCAAGCTTCTCCGAGCAATTCCTGCACATTTTCAAGGAAAGGATGGGATACCCAGAATGCAATATGCTTGCTAAGAATAATAACCTTGGGAGATAGCTTGGAATGATATGTCATGCGAGAAGAAGGCCATTTTGTGGCTTTGAATATTCGGACATGTCTAGGAGTTCCAATGCACAGAGGAAGATGGCAGATCAAGTGCATCCCCTGTAGTGGCTTGGTCTTCATCAGTAATGCTCAATGCTTGAGATGTATTTTACTGCAACAAAGCTCCTAATCATGGTTGGACTTGCACACAAGATTTTTATCAGTCGTATGAGATCTAATTTAAAATGCTGCATTGCATGCCAGGGAGGGTCCATGGTAGAGTACCAAAAGGAAATACTATAAGTGTACTATAAGTGGCAACATAAAACACATTGTATCGTGAAAATTTGAACAGAAAAATTGACGAACTTATAATTATCTAAATCAAAAGGTTAGTAACATGATTTCAAGCATCCAAATTTAATCAATTAATAGCACCTCCACGACATGCTCTGTTTTGGCATTGCAGAGAGAATCAAGAATACATATCCGCTAAAAAGGAAAAGGCCAACTGATGATTTCCTTTCCCATTTTTTCCCCGAGAGTGGCTTAGCAATTAGCCAAATGTATACAAAATACATGTCTTAACATATAGACAAAAGGGTTGCGGAAGAAAAATAAGCATTCCAGATTGTAATTGACAATGGACAGTTATTTGTTGAAACAGTGCATAATAGGCAAGATATGAGATAATATGAACTTAAAATACTCACCTTCACTATTTCAGCAATTTCGGATTGAAAGGTCCCATCCAATGGTGACCACTATCCATATATGCTCCTGACTTGGCCCAACAAAGAAGACTCCTGATATTTTATCAGGAATTGGATCGTAGGCACTCTCACCTGTCGGAGATGTATTTTTGAGTTCTTAAAGTGTGACGTTAAAGTATTTTGCAAATCCATATGCGCTAATAAGTGTAATGTTGTCAGTTACTGACATATATTAGAAGAGCAGTATGAGTAATCCCAGAAGAGAAAGAAGTATAAGCTTGTTACCTGTAGGAGCACCGCTTAACCAACCACGTCAAGGTGGAGAAGGATGGGGAGAATTACGTGGTAGTACGGAGGTGATGTGAGCAAAGGCCGCGCTGAAAATGCCTATGGCAGAATCAGCTACTAAAGGAACATCTTCAGATGGAGCATACTGCTAGAATCAGATGTTCCATAACCTTACTTCAGCTGCCATGTCGAGAAAAATGATACAAAGAGATTCTCCTGCCCATTACCACCATTCCAATTTCCGAATTCCACCCAAGGAAGATTTCATGTGAGTGCACGCTCCGTCGACGTTAAGAGCTTTCACTACATCAGCCATGCATTCCAAATAACTACAAGAAGGTGCAGTCGATGATTCAAATGTATTACCACCATCCTAATATTTCCCTAGAATAATAAAGGCAGTTAGAATTAGTACTCATATGACCAGTACAAATAAAAATAAAACATGTAATGTCATAATTTGCCCATGGAGCTCGTATTATCAATGGCTTTTTTTACAGAAGACATAATAGTTGGACAGGGCACTACTGCTATTGAGTACTTTTCACCGACGGTTGATAAGTAGCAAAGACTACCAAGCAGAACCATTACGCTATAGCTGGTCTTGTAAAAATTGGTAACCTACATAAACAAATTTTACTAAAAATTGGTAAACCAGTACGCTATTACTCCGCAGAGCACAACTGGATGCATGACTTTATGTCATATAACTCAACATAAAAAAATCTCCAATGCAGTTGTCTTAAAACAAGGTATAAGAATACACTTATAGGTTTCCTGAGACTACCTAACTTGATCTATAGTGAATTTTAATACAGAGCTACATTTAAACTTGGGTTAGCCTGAATTACCTCACACTTCCATTAGAACTTGTGTTAGATAACGTATGCATTATGCTATTTTAGCACATTTTTTCTCATTTAAGTAATTTCCGACTCACAAATCCAATTAGACAGAAACAATAGATTTGCAAGATGGTACCACCACCAAGTGCTGAAATAGATTCTGAACATTGTTAATTCATGCTATACTTAGACTAAATTCCCATCAGAGAGTTATATTACTAACCTATGGACATAAAGATAATAGGTTGTACCTTTGAGGAGCCTTTTCACCTAGCTTCCCTGGGTTACTGCCATTTGGACAGATCTGCCACGAAGATCAACCACACCAAATGTGTCTGCATATGTATTTTTGCAAGTTTACCTAGACAAACAAATGGATTCCATGGATCAAAAAATATATATATATATATACTGTAGCCACAAAACATTTATGCAATGTAAGCATTTGTTGATACTATCTGGCATGCGGACTCACCAAATATTTCGCCTAAGTTTTTTTTTACAAAGTGAGTTATCAGTGATGCTAGAAAGTGATTCAGTTAAAGCTAGAAACTTCTGATGCATGTCTGCAGATCAATTGTGATCGATTTCCTACAAAATAGAACATAACCAACAGTATTAAGAACAAGCACAATTTTCCATTGATGCCCTTTCATATATGATGCGAGAATCAAATAGAATGGAGGACAACTACTTAATAAGTTGAAAGAGAACTACAACAGCACTTTCAGACGGTATCACCTCATGAAATGAAAGAGAACTTGGCTATGCCCACAGCAATATCAGTGTCTAACAGAATACATTTTGTGGTAAAAACCAACAGTTCATATATATACACAAAAAATGTAACCAGATGGAGGAATATCACCATCTCTGTCGGAAGGGGAAGAGGTGTTGCCAACCCTCCCTGCGGTCGCACGGAGCTGGGCTAGCGCAAGCGGCCAATGATGGCGCAGAGTCACGACGCAGCTCGCCGGGGGAGGAGACGTTGGCCAGCCTTCAGCCTGCCAGTCGTAGTTCTATTTAAATAAGAGTCTCAAAACTGAATAAACAGCATATATCACTAAACTATGACAGCTATAAATATGTGAACTGCTGATTAGACATGCAAGTTAAATTCCGTGTAAAGCAGACATCGCCTTTTACAACTGGTTTGCAAAATCCTGCCATGACAAGATTTACTGAAACACAACCTAAATAAAGATCCCGATCCATAACCGTGACAAATCTTACCATGTTAGATTTACTAAAATATAAAGATGGATAGATAGGTAAATATCCTAATCCATGACCGTGGAATATGAGAGGTAAAATTACTTTGACAGCCACTCCTAAATACATTTTTTTATAGCAGTAGATTCCCAGATTCATCAATTCACCAACCGAAAAGAAGAAAGTATAATCAACCACGAGCTTTTCTATCGGAAAAAGATCCAAAAGGCACAGACCTTGCAAGGAAGACCCTTGATGAGGATGTGTCCAATCTCGTGGATGGCGCTAGCCTGCTGCAGGTAGGTTCTCGCGGGGACAGGCAGACGGCGACCTTGCGCTGCGTCGAACTCGTCGGATCTAGATGGAGAGGGGCCCTTAGAAAAGAGAGGCGGTGGGAGAGCGTCCAACCAGCACAGACATGGCGTTCTTCGCCGTGGGAGAACCTCACCTCTCCTCCATGACCATAAGGAAATAGAGCACATACGACGTAGGACTGGATCTCATGTCGAGAGAGTGGCGCCGATCAAGAGTGGAGGCGGCCACCGGCGATTTTGCAAGCCAGAAGAGGGGGAGGGGAGGGGACTCGTGTAGTCGTGTGTGTCTTCTCCTCGCTCACACCCGGTCTCCAGCTAGCGACACGCAAGGCACAGAACCGACATCAACAAGCGAGGCCCAACCAAGGGCCCATCACCGAACGCACTTAACGAGAACGACGAAGTGGTCAACAGGAAACGAACTTGCCTCCACGATGGGACCCGCGAAAGTGACATGCGAATCAACCACGAGAGCTCGCAACCCTGGGAGCTTAGTGCTCTTTAGGGATTTTGTGGATACGATGGGTCTGCCATAATTGTGTGTTTCACTTTGGTTTGTCATGAGAGAATTGATAAAAAAAACTATTATCTAAAAGTTATATTGTCAACAAAGCGATGACCATATGCATCTAAATATGGGACTGTTTTGTTTACTTTGAATGTAATGGCTACAGAAACATGTCTAAGATAGGCAACAAAAAAAATGTCGGTCAGATCTTAGATTTTTAGCTAGAACAGAAGTCCCATGTCCCTCGGCAAGCAACACAATTTTCTGTCATTGCAAAAAATATGAGATGGTCCCACCAAAAAGATGAATTGCTTGAAACTGATCGATGAATCTAACTAAAGACAATATTCCAAGCTTCCAGTTTAGTTTGTGGATCATTCTTGCGACCTACAACCACATCTCTCTTTGAATTCCTGCCAACGGTGCAAACTCATTAGTGTTTTTTTACACAACTGGAATGTAAAACACTGCCAGAGTATATCGGATCATAAACACTACCTTAAGTATAAGCTCAAGAGCTTACAAAAGGTATTGTTCCTTCGATCATGTTTTGTCCTCTTGAAAGATTGCAGGAACCATGTCAAGTTCAGAAAAAATTGCAAATGTTATAACATTATGAATAAAGAAGACTAACTTTTATCTGAACTTGACTAATCAAATGATTTACGGAGTACTAATTCTTCATTGGTAAGTATTGCAACTTCTATAATCATATTTAAGAATAATGCTACAATATTTGCTCTGGCATAAACCATAACATGAAAAGAGCATGTTTGCATTGTTAGAAGGTGCATCAGTATTATGGAATCAATCAATATTAATCATATACAAAAACTTAAACCTAATTTGCCATGTCCCTCAACTAAAACAACGGACGAAAGGTTTATCCTTCATTTGTTACCAATAAAAGAGGCACCATACCGGAACTCTCTAGCAAAGTCAAGGAAGAGCAGAGATATCACGGGCGCATGTTACCTGGATGCAAACACGGTAAATGAGGTTGGGGGCTCCCAAATCCATGGGAATAGATTCAGATGCGAGTTTCATGTCGAGGAGAAAGATCTCCATGCCAAACAACAACAACGACTTGAGGGAGGTCTCCAGGATTGAGCGCATAACTGAACTTTGGGAGGTGGCAGACACTGAGGCAGAGCTCAAAACACATCTGCACCCTCGGGATCGACCTCTGCCGAGAATGAAACACCATTAGAATGCTTGCATTAATTGAACGCAACTGAGGAAGAATTCTATGATGATCTCAGTTCTGAAAAGCAATCGTTCTTTCCCTTTGTTTTATCTGGCGAGAAAAAACTGGTATCAGTTATACATGGATGCTCAAACCACAACGGCTAATGTATATATGAAAAAATTATAAGAAACTTAGGAAAAATAAAATTAAAGGTTATTATATAAGCAACTAATCTATATGTGACTCATTGATATACACTATATGGGCGTAGCCTAACTGAACCTAAATGGTCTTGTTGCACAACCCACGTAAACTATTCTGGACAAACTAAGAATATTGTATGCACTATGTGGGTGTAACCGAACTGAACCCAAAATGGTCTTGTTGCACAACTCACGTATGCTATTATGACCAAACTAAGAATACTCCACACAAACATAAATATTGCCATTTGATCATCTAATTATCCAATAATTGAACAAACGAAACAAGTTGGTTTGGTCCAATAGGTGATTCATGATGTTGATTGAAGATTATGCGCCTTTGTCGCACCAATCGAAGCTGAACAACAAAGAACTGCAAGAGCTCGTACAAACACTCTTAATAATTTATTACGAAACAATAACATCCTGATACCTAGTAGCCTAGTACTACAACAAAGAAAGGAAGATGCTAGAGTTGAATAAGCCAAACTCTTAGTCATGAATCCAGCGACAATTTTAATTATGAACAGTAGCCAAATCAATTAGAGCTTTGCGTACATATAGTGTGTATTTACTACCATTACCTGTCTTCAAGGAACAACATGAAATCCAAACAAGACCTTATGGCAAATTGAAAATTCACTTCGATACAATTTCTCTATATAGTACTGATGCCTAATAGCTATTTACTACACAGATTGATGGCATGCATATATATAGTTTTATACCTTTGTCAGACCATGTTTGTCTTGGAACAAAAAAGAAATATCACATGATCAATATAGTACCTAGTACTAAAAGACAGAAACATACAACACACGATGATGTTGGATTCCTGAAGACAATTTCTATCGAAAGTGTGTGCCTATACTGAAGCTTAACAGATAGTAGCATCCTTCAGAACATAAAAAAAAAGCCCATCTTCAGTGTTGAAGCTTCCACTTACAACAAAAGGAATCATATGGAAACTATGGAAGGGATACCACATCATAGTTCACTTCCATAGTTTTGCCACATGTCCATAGCGTTTTGGAAAATATTATTGGCAAAGGTAAATCCATTAAAGTATCCAAAGTATCCTAGGTTAGAACTCATTGGAATTGCCAGATCTCAGCAAGCATATTAAATGGAAACATAGACTAAGTTTTTTCTGATGAAAGGAGCTTTATTAACCAAAAAGACCGCAGCAATATATATATTACATGTACCCCTGATTATAATACACGTAATCAATTATCAGATTCGAATGAAAAACCATTCCAGACATATAATACTTGGGCAATAAGCAGCCATTAACCCTAGCAATAGAAGTACTACCGGCAAAGAACTACACAGCAGCGCCTTGCATTTAACTGAAAAAACATAGCAAGTGTCGTCTGCAGTATAACTATGCTATCCAGGAGCTGACTGAAACTCCATGAACCTAAACATGGAAGGATTTCATGTGCAAACAGAGATTACAAAAATTGAAAGGAGTTCAGCTTTTACCATGGGCAGGGAGGAGAACGCTGAGCGGTCGAGGATGATGTCGAGAGGTGGACTGGATTGAGGAGGAGGTAGATCGGGGCTAGAATCTGCTGCGCGTGGAGAGGGGGCCTCGGCCGCCCGCGACGCTAGAGAGGCACGCTCGGTTGTCGCCGCCGATCGCTGCTGCGCATGGAGAGGCGGCCTCGGTCGCCCGCAACGCTCGCTTCTGCGCACAGAGTAACGCGCTCGGTTGTTGCCGCCGTTCATTGCTGCGCGTGGAGAGGCGGGCTCGATCGCCGGCGACGCTCGATGCTGCACATGGAGAGGCGGGGCGCAACTTGAGCCAGAGTGAGCGGCTGGGGGAGTAGCTATAAGAGCGGCAGGGCTGGGCCGGCGAGGTCTGGAATGGCGGGGGTTGGATCGGCGACGACAGGGACTGGAGCTGCGACGGCGGCGGCGGAACCGAACACGGCAGGGCTGGGCCGGCGAGGTCTGGGACGGCAGGGGCTGGATCGACGACGGCAGGGGCTGGAGCTGCGACGGCGGCGGCGGAACCGAACACTAGCTCCGCAGGAGCGAGGCGTGGTGGAGAAAAAAGATGGGGATGCGTCGGTCGTGGGGACGCGGAAACAGAAGGAGAGGATGGTCGGTGGTGACCCCACACATCAATGCTCACCGTCAAATCAATGAGAAGCCAGGGATCGCAACCGGCATACATGTTTTTTTTTTGTCAACCGGCATACATGTTGTATCTAATAATTTTTTGCCAAAAGAGACCACCTGCCTCAATTCATTGTCAAAAAGGACTACCTGCGAATCGAATTGACAAAAAAGACCACGTACTCAGTGGCGGCAGCGCCCCCAAGCGACACGTGGAGCTTGTCGTCGGAGGCTGTGGCGGCAGGTTCATGCCGTCGCCCGAGGTGGCGGCACATTAACCGGCAGAGATCACCGTCCGGCGCCGTCAACTGGCGCGGGCCATGCCGCCGGTGCATGGGGCGGCATGCATGCGTGGAGCATGCCTCCACTCTCCCTGGCGGCAGCTCTCTGCATGGTAGAAAATTAATTCGATGCATGGTACCTGATGTCGCGCGAGGAAACCTGGCCGGCAGACCGACTCCTCCGACCGCACTGATTTTAGTTCGATGCGATTCCCGCTCAATTTGTATAGAAAATTAATCATCGAAAGAAGCCTATTCTCGTAGGAGTTTTGTATTGTAAATAGAGCACGCTTGCTAATGTTAACAAACGCACCAGTATTGGTGCCGCGTTTGGGGGACGTCGGTCCCCAGTCGCGTCCCCCAAACGCCCTCCCCAAATGAATATTGTTGCACGAAAATAAATATTTTCATTCAAATTTGATTATATATTACAAAGTTTGAATGAAAACGGCTAGATTTCATCTAAACCTAGCCTACTGACCGCCCGACGGTGCGTTCGACGGCCCCGCCCCGTCGTGGCCTCCCCTCCGCCGCAGCTCTTGCTGCGCGCGCCGCCTCTCCGTGCGTAGGGTGGTGGCCAAACGCCGCTGCTCCAGCAGCGCGTCGACGTCCGCCCTCCTCGCCGCGCCGCTCGGAGGAGAGCTCGACGGCGCGATGAATCTGCGCCTCTTCGCGGGCACGAGCGTCGTCCTGGAGCTTCTTCTCCGACTCGAAGGACTCGACGAGCGCACGTTGCTGATCGGCCGTCTCATCTGGGTGCGGCCCATCGTCGTCGGACCACTCGAACTCGTCGTCGTCGTCGTCCTCCACCTCGGTCTCCTCCTCCGCCGCCTCGGCCTCCTCCTCCTCCATTGGCGCCTCCTCCTCATCCGTTGGCGCCTCCATCATCGTCGCCGCCAACGCGTCGGCCTCCGCCGCCAACTCATCCGCCCGCCTACCCCAGGCCGCCTCCGTTGCCGCCAGCGCCGCCTCCCGCTGCTGACGCTCCTCCGCCGCCAGCTGCTGCTGGCGCTCGAGCGACTCCCGCCGCCGGCGCTCGATCGCCACCCGCCGTTCACGGTACTGCGTCTCCCGCTCCTCGCGCTGGCACCGACGCTCATCATCCCACCGCCGGCTCATCTCCTCCGTCCGGTGCCGCCGCGCCTCTTCTTCCGTGGAGGCGTCGAACGCCGCAATGGTGTCCGCCAGCGCCTCCTCCTGCCACGCTGCTGCCGCGCGCTCTCGGCAGCTGCGGGGTGTCAACACCCGGATTTTTAAGTCCAGATGCCTATTATGCCATTCCTCGCAATCCCAGGAATATTGTTTTTGCGAGACATAATAGATTGATATCACAACACATCATTCATTACAACACATAATCGTCTTACAACAAAGGATCACATGATCCAGTCTTAATACAACATAGTGGATCTAGAGATCCTGTTACAAAACACATAGCGGAAGCGAAGTAGTAGCGGTCGTGGTCCATCTATTCCACGAGCAACCGTTGACGTCAGGAGCGATCCTAGTTGTCGTAGACGTCCTGCTGTCCATCTTCCTCGTACTGCGGTTCTCCTTCATAGTCTGGCCATTTGAATAGCCAGGGACAAAGCCATGAGTACTTTAAAGTACTCGCAAACTAATACTAATGTAAGTACGAACATTTCTGGTAAGGGGGTGCTAAGCTCTAGTTTCTTTTGCATGAAGCCAATTTTAGTTCACAAGTATTTGAATTCAAAACCTTTCATGTGCTAACTAACTCAAGTGGGAACATTAGTGTCATTCCCACAACATTTGTTGTAATTCAAGTCAAATTCAACATTCACCTTTTATTTGCAAAAATCACAAGTCATATGCCACATTTTTGAAAATGGTCTGATGACGGAACAGTATGGCCTTTCCAACCGTCCTTAACCGTGGACGCGGCTATTCGAATAGGTTTACACTCGCAGAGGTTGTACACTTGTGCCACAACTTTTGATTACATCCGTCAGGGGTAACCCCGAATAATCGTAACTCGATACGCGGATCATCAACCAAAACCTTTCACTTACATTTCCTAGTATAGGTACCTCTCCCCATGAGCTTGGCCTCCCGGTGAAGACCAATCTGTCAACCCGGGAACCGCACGAGGCTTGGGCCGGACATTCTCCTCATCTTTAACGTCGTTTCTTTTGTGGTGGAGGCAGCTTTCGGCATAACCCCGATGACGCTTGTTTAGAGGGAACCCATACTAAGACACATAAACTTCCAGTTAAGCCCTACCCATAATCAGGTATTGTGGGGGTACTTGTAAATTGGAATGGTATCGCATCCGAACCCAACCATCAGTTTTCATAAAATTCACCAAGTCCTTCTCAAGTCATATTCACCTTCAAAATATTTCAATAGAATGAATCATCATTCCAAGGTTTTCAAAGTCATTTCATTGCACATATTCCCATCTAGAGTAGTCAATTTTATTTGTTAGCACTAGCACTAGTCATGAGGGGTGCTATCTAGCTTTGTTTGCTTTAGGCTAAATTTGATGCTCTTGTTCTATTCTAGCCTAAGTGAATCATAAATCAAAAGTAAGCTTTGAAAAACAATAAGCAAAATAATTGCAAGGTAAAAACATGGGATAGGTTTATTGGACATAAAAATAAATGGTGATGGTGCCTTGCTCTTGTAGAGCTTTGCACTTGGGACTTTGCAAGAGTGTTAGCTTGCCTTGGTTGGTGTATTGATCAAAATGTTCCTCCTTCTTCTCCGTAGATGTTCTCGTCGTCCCCTTCGTAGCCTTCGGCACTAGCGTCTATGAATACGAATACGGGGTATACAATCACCACACAAGTTCAAGAGCTATAAAAAGCACACACATAAATCACACCAACTATTCTAGCATTATCACAATGTCATCATGTGGGTTGATATGGTTTTATTCTTAAGAAAAATAATTTCCTCTCATTATATATGTGAATGATAGTTTCCTTATAATTCTTGAGGAATAATTTCCTCTCGTTGAAGCTTCTTAAGAGTTAATTTCTCAAACCATCACACATGAATTTATGTTGACCTAAGTCAACCATTCATCATCATCATTTGAGAAAATGATTTAAATGAAGTAGAGATACCTCATACCATTTAATAATGCCTATTATGATTTAAAATCTCCAAGTATTTCATGTGAGAGTATTTAACCAGGAGTTCAAACTTCATATGAAACTACTTGGGACAAGATTTAAATGAAGTGAAAAACCTCATATGCTTTACATAAGTTAAACTAGCATCACTCATTACTATTAAGTGGGTAAATGGGTTGTTTTCTTATTTAGGAGAAATAATTTCCTCTCATATTAAATAAGGTGTTACTTTTAATTACTTAGAGAGATAATTTCCTCTCATTATCTTATGAAGATTTAATTTCTCTTATGAATAATATATGACCTAGGTTGACCATAGTCAACCTCTTCACACTTATCTTTTAAGAAAAAGATTTAAATGAGGTGTAGCACCTCATACCATTTAATCCTAACATGGTAAAGATTTAATATCATCCACAATTCACATGAGACCTAAATGACCAGAGTCTCTACCTCATTTTGAAGTGTTCATGACAAGATTTAAATGAGAGAGAAACTCCCATGTGATTTTTAAATAGGTTTGGACAATATCATTGACTAGAAATAGCCATAGAGTCCTTTAATTAAACTAGGCCATGATCATTCAAAGTAAGCATGGCATATTTTTGCAGAAACAATTAGTATAAGTGAAATGTGAATTATAGGAGTTGGAATCAACTCAAAAGCATTTTTGGTTGATTTTTAATAATTATTCTAAGGCAGAAAAGTCCCTGTCTTGTTTATTTTGCTACTTTAATTCTACAACATATATGGGTTTGAATCCAGTGTCATTATGTAGATAAAACTCTAAGCTTTCCAAATATATAAAATTTGTCAAAAATGACCGAGTAGATTTGAAGTTATTAAAGATTTGGCAAAGCATCTGAGAGCAATTCACAGAAAATAAATAAAATGAGATTTGAATTCAAACGAGGGGCGGGAAAGAAGTGGGCCGGCCCAGTTGCTGCCTGGGCCGTGCGTGCATGGCGCATGCACGTAGCCGGCGCGCGGGGCGCACAGGGCGTCGGATCAAGATCCAACGGGGCTGGTTCGTCGTGTACCTCGCGATTCTGCAACCTTGCGGGGGCTCTAACTTTCACCTCGGAGCTCGGATTGAGGCGTGGTTTGTTGCGTTGGAAAGGTGTTTCCAAGGGCTACAACTTTGGTATAGGTGTTGGAGGCTATGGTGGCAAAAATCTGGGCGGCTTTTGGTGGTGGCCGCCGGCGAGCTTTGGCGCCGTGGAGAGGTAAAGAGGGGAGAGGAGCGGTGCTAGGAGGGAGGGGAGGATGCTGTGGGATGGTGTGGTGAAGTCCAGAGGCGCGGGGGAGTTTATATAGCGGCTGGAGGAGCGGGGCGCGACGGGACCGGCATGGTGGCGACGTCACGGTGCACGGCGGGCATGGGCTTCTCCGGCACTGCTGCTGCGTCAGGCGGTGAGCTCATGGGTAGGTGATGACGCGTGAGTAGTGGCGCGGTCGATGGCGTAGTGTGCAGGGCGCACCGGGTCAATGCCGACGTCGGCGTCCTTCCAAGACGTCGCGTCGTGGCGTCGTCCTGGGGCGCGCGCGGGCCAATGGCCGTGTCTGGCAGTGTTGTGGGACCAAGAGGAAGCTGGTGGCGCAGGGTGACGCGGTGGTACGCAGTGTGCACGCGGGAACGGGGTCGTGTCCACGGGTGGTGATCAGGGGACGTGACACGGGTAGTGGTGGTCGACCTCGTGCTCTCCCCGTCCAATGTCCATGTCTGGTAGGTGTAGGAGGTCTATGTCAATCGTGGTGACACGGTGAGAGAGAGAGAGAAAGGGAGGGAGCAAGTGGTGGCATGGTGGTGACTAGGGTGGCCGGCATGTGTGTCATTGGGTGTGTGTGCTTCATCAAGTCGTCGAGCATCACGTCTGGCACGTTCAGAGGGGTGAGTGGAGGGGCCAGGACATGGTCTTGCATGCTGAAATAGACTAGAGAGGGAGGTGACATGGGTGTGTGTCATGAGGGCCGGCATGGTGGCGTTCTGGGCAAAACTGGTCCAAGGCAAGTGGTGGCTCTGGTGCTGCAGGGTAGGGAGGGTCTCCAGATGTGCAGGGGTGGCCAGGGTTGGACCAAGTCCAACCAAAAATCAGTATGGGCTTCAAATTTAGCTTGGGCACACAAGGTGTTTGCTTAAATGCCCGCAAGAGAAAAGTTTTCAAATTTTGAAAAATCCTTTGGTGGATCTCATTCATATATTCATAGAGATGGAATGGTGGTGGTGGTGTCCAATTTGGTGAAGTTTTGTGAGATTTCAAAATGTGGTTCATCTTCTCTTTATTTGAAAGTCTCCACTTGGCAATCTTATACTGATCAACCTGGTCAACATGAGGTGTGGTGGTCAACATGAAAGTTGTTGACCTTGACATGGTCTTGGATGACATGGTCAGAGTTGACCAAGTTTTGTTGAAGAAAAGTCAAATGCAGGGGTGTAAAGTAGGGAAGATTTTATAAATGGTTCACATGACCATTATCACATGTAAGTTGATTTTGAGATTTGCTTGGATTTGATTTTGGTTTCTTTGATGCAATTGTGTTTGTTTATCATATATAAGAGTTTTACAAACAAGAGATCAAGCCATGGTGTCCTTGGTTGAAGATTTGCAAATTGGGCTAAGTGTATGTGAGGGAATTTTGGGGATTTTCTCACTATGTGATTTCTCTTCATTTGAATTGACTTTGGTTGACTCTAATGTGATTCTTATTGGTTTTGAAACATTTTCAAACCATTGAATCCATTCCAAAGGGTCTTGATCAAAGATTTGCAAAATTGGCCATAACACATAAGAGGTGAGGTTCAAATTTTATTATTTTTGTAAGTTGTTCCCCTTGCTTCACTTGGGCATGGGTTAGGGTAAATTTAGTGTTATATTAGGTTTGGAGATGGTCTCACACCATTTGGTCAAGGTTTAGTGTCATAGGGCAAAAATTGGGGAAATGGCTATGGGTCTCATATGCCTCTATGCATATGTTGCATTTGATTTTTGATTTGAGTGTTCTTGGCCCATTTGATGTTGTTAAGTGTTGAAATGGTATATAGGAGTGATCCAACCATTCACCACAAGACTTAGGGTCAAGATTCTTAAATTCACAAATTTGCTATTTTACTCTCATATGCCTCTATGGCATTTTTAGTTTCTTTTTATTTTCTTTGGAAACCACTTGGATTTGGTTTGGTAAGTACTAGGTAAAGTATATGAAGGTTTTCCAAACCTCTAAGCAAAGTAGAAAAGCTTAGGGTAAAGTTTTATAAAAATAGCCATAGGCACATATGCCTTTTTCTTATTTAATTTCCTTTTATTTTATTTTAACTAGGATGGTGAAAAGAGGGGTGAGGTTTAGGGTTTTAGATCACTTCAAATACTCATAACAAGCAATCATGGCAATAGCACAATAATTAAGCAAGATCACTATGTATCCCACTCTATTTAATAAAAGTTTTTGTTGGTTCCAAAATTTGGAACTAGGGAAATTCATTTGTTTTGTTTTGAATTTTTGGGATGTTACAAACCCTTCCCCCTTAAACAAATCTCGTCCCGAGATTTTAAGAAAAGTTAGGTTCCTAAGAGAGATTGAGCATTTTGATTAACAGGAAGACATACTTGGCATGGTCTGTGGTGCTTCCTGAGCTTCAGTGGCAGTCAAACGGTAGTAACGACCGTTGCGGTTGTTTGGGTAGTGTGGGGCAAACTTCCTTCCGGCTATGGTATAGCGCTGCTGCTGGGCAGTTGCAGCGGTATTGAGGGCAGTCCTAGCAAGCTTCTTGGGGCATTCATTGGAGTAATGACCCACAGTTCCACATTCATAGCAGGTTACCGTTGACTTGTTCTTTTGGGCAATGGGTACAGCATTGCTTCCAGTCCTTGGGGCATTGTTGGCGGCTTTCATCGGGCACTTATTAGAGTAATGACCAGTAACACCACATTCATAGCAAGTCACAGTGGACTTGTCTCTGGGGGCATGGTTGGGTAATGGGATGAGTTGCTCCAGTGATGCTATCCTCACGCGGAGGCGAGCAATGAGGTGGTCCTTCTTGGCGTGCTGATGACGAAGTGCCTTGCGCTCCATTGCGAGGATGTTGATGGTGTCAATCATCTTGGTGTGCTTAATGTGCATCTGGTTGGCTTGGGCACGGGAGTTGTTGCGGGTAGGAGGGGCCATCTGAACAATGAGGTAGATCATAAGATAAGAGGGAAATTTCTATGGTTTGTTTGGATAAGAATTTGAAAAGTTCAAAACTTGAAAACTTGAGTAGTGTTGAGGGGGTAAAACCAACAACACTTTTTCATTCATACCAAGCATCACATATTACAAAGCTAACACACCGTTGGTTTTAAGAACCATTCATCGCTCTACGATACAAGGGAATCCTGATACAAACTCACTCTAGTGCTCTCTTTCGTAGGTGTGAGTTCTACCAAAGTGATCAAGTGTGCCAAATTTTAGGTAGAATTTCAAGAAAAAGTAGAGCATAGATTTCTCATGTTTTAAAAGATCTCAAAGATAAGGGTGAGAATAAGTTTTCATAAATATTCCCTTCATTTGTTTTGAAACTAAGTTTTCCGAACGTCCATTCTAACTAGGGTCTCCTAAGGTCAAACAATGGCTCTATACCAACTTGTCAACACCCGGATTTTTAAGTCCGGATGCCTATTATGCCATTCCTCGCAATCCCGGGAATATTGTTTTTGCGAGACATAATAGATTGATATCACAACACATCATTCATTACAACACATAATCGTCTTACAACAAAGGATCACATGATCCAGTCTTAATACAACATAGTGGATCTAGAGATCCTGTTACAAAACACATAGCGGAAGCGAAGTAGTAGCGGTCGTGGTCCATCTATTCCACAGGCAACTGTTGACGTCAGGAGCGATCCTAGTTGTCGTAGACGTCTCGTCGTCCATCTTCCTCGTACTCGCGGTTCTCCTTCATAGTCCGGCCATTTGAATAGCCAGGGACAAAGCCATGAGTACTTTAAAGTACTCGCAAACTAATACTAATGTAAGTACGAACATTTCTGGTAAGGGGGTGCTAAGCTCTAGTTTCTTTTGCATGAAGCCAATTTTAGTTCACAAGTATTTGAATTCAAAACCTTTCATGTGCTAACTAACTCAAGTGGGAACATTAGTGTCATTCCCACAACATTTGTTGTAATTCAAGTCAAATTCAACATTCACCTTTTATTTGCAAAAATCACAAGTCATATGCCACATTTTTGAAAATGGTCTGATGACGGAACAGTATGGCCTTTCCAACCGTCCTTAACCGTGGACGCGGCTATTCGAATAGGTTTACACTCTGCAGAGGTTGTACACTTGTGCCACAACTTTTGATTACATCCGTCATGGGTAACCCCGAATAATCGTAACTCAGTACGCGGATCATCAACCAAAACCTTTCACTTACATTTCCTAGTATAGGTACCTCTCCCCATGAGCTTGGCCTCCCGAGTGAAGACCAACTCGTCAACCCGGGAACCGCACGAGGCTTGGGCCGGACATTCTCCTCATCTTTAACGTCGTTTCTTTTGTGGTGGAGGCAGCTTTCGGCATAACCCCGATGACGCTTGTTTAGAGGGAACCCATACTAAGACACATAAACTTCCAGTTAAGCCCTACCCATAATCAGGTATTGTGGGGGTACTTGTAAATTGGAATGGTATCGCATCCGAACCCAACCATCAGTTTTCGTAAAATTCACCAAGTCCTTCTCAAGTCATATTCACCTTCAAAATATTTCAATAGAATGAATCATCATTCCAAGGTTTTCAAAGTCATTTCATTGCACATATTCCCATCTAGAGTAGTCAATTTTATTTGTTAGCACTAGCACTAGTCATGAGGGGTGCTATCTAGCTTTGTTTGCTTTAGGCTAAATTTGATGCTCTTGTTCTATTCTAGCCTAAGTGAATCATAAATCAAAAGTAAGCTTTGAAAAACAATAAGCAAAATAATTGCAAGGTAAAAACATGGGATAGGTTTATTGGACATAAAAATAAATGGTGATGGTGCCTTGCTCTTGTAGAGCTTTGCACTTGGGACTTTGCAAGAGTGTTAGCTTGCCTTGGTTGGTGTATTGATCAAAATGTTCCTCCTTCTTCTCCGTAGATGTTCTCGTCGTCCCCTTCGTAGCCTTCGGCACTAGCGTCTATGAATACGAATACGGGGTATACAATCACCACACAAGTTCAAGAGCTATAAAAAGCACACACATAAATCACACCAACTATTCTAGCATTATCACAATGTCATCATGTGGGTTGATATGGTTTTATTCTTAAGAAAAATAATTTCCTCTCATTATATATGTGAATGATAGTTTCCTTATAATTCTTGAGGAATAATTTCCTCTCGTTGAAGCTTCTTAAGAGTTAATTTCTCAAACCATCACACATGAATTTATGTTGACCTAAGTCAACCATTCATCATCATCATTTGAGAAAATGATTTAAATGAAGTAGAGATACCTCATACCATTTAATAATGCCTATTATGATTTAAAATCTCCAAGTATTTCATGTGAGAGTATTTAACCAGGAGTTCAAACTTCATATGAAACTACTTGGGACAAGATTTAAATGAAGTGAAAAACCTCATATGCTTTACATAAGTTAAACTAGCATCACTCATTACTATTAAGTGGGTAAATGGGTTGTTTTCTTATTTAGGAGAAATAATTTCCTCTCATATTAAATAAGGTGTTACTTTTAATTACTTAGAGAGATAATTTCCTCTCATTATCTTATGAAGATTTAATTTCTCTTATGAATAATATATGACCTAGGTTGACCATAGTCAACCTCTTCACACTTATCTTTTAAGAAAAGATTTAAATGAGGTGTAGCACCTCATACCATTTAATCCTAACATGGTAAAGATTTAATATCATCCACAATTCACATGAGACCTAAATGACCAGAGTCTCTACCTCATTTTGAAGTGTTCATGACAAGATTTAAATGAGAGAGAAACTCCCATGTGATTTTTAAATAGGTTTGGACAATATCATTGACTAGAAATAGCCATAGAGTCCTTTAATTAAACTAGGCCATGATCATTCAAAGTAAGCATGGCATATTTTTGCAGAAACAATTAGTATAAGTGAAATGTGAATTATAGGAGTTGGAATCAACTCAAAAGCATTTTTGGTTGATTTTTAATAATTATTCTAAGGCAGAAAAGTCCCTGTCTTGTTTATTTTGCTACTTTAATTCTACAACATATATGGGTTTGAATCCAGTGTCATTATGTAGATAAAACTCTAAGCTTTCCAAATATATAAAATTTGTCAAAAATGACCGAGTAGATTTGAAGTTATTAAAGATTTGGCAAAGCATCTGAGAGCAATTCACAGAAAATAAATAAAATGAGATTTGAATTCAAACGAGGGGCGGGAAAGAAGTGGGCCGGCCCAGTTGCTGCCCGGGCCGTGCGTGCATGGCGCATGCACGTAGCCGGCGCGCGGGGCGCACAGGGCGTCGGATCAAGATCCAACGGGGCTGGTTCGTCGTGTACCTCGCGATTCTGCAACCTTGCGGGGGCTCTAACTTTCACCTCGGAGCTCGGATTGAGGCGTGGTTTGTTGCGTTGGAAAGGTGTTTCCAAGGGCTACAACTTTGGTATAGGTGTTGGAGGCTATGGTGGCAAAAATCTGGGCGGCTTTTGGTGGTGGCCGCCGGCGAGCTTTGGCGCCGTGGAGAGGTAAAGAGGGGAGAGGAGCGGTGCTAGGAGGGAGGGGAGGATGCTGTGGGATGGTGTGGTGAAGTCCAGAGGCGCGGGGGAGTTTATATAGCGGCTGGAGGAGCGGGGCGCGACGGGACCGGCATGGTGGCGACGTCACGGTGCACGGCGGGCATGGGCTTCTCCGGCACTGCTGCTGCGTCAGGCGGTGAGCTCATGGGTAGGTGATGACGCGTGAGTAGTGGCGCGGTCGATGGCGTAGTGTGCAGGGCGCACCGGGTCAATGCCGGCGTCGGCGTCCTTCCAAGACGTCGCGTCGTGGCGTCGTCCTGGGGCGCGCGCGGGCCAATGGCCGTGTCTGGCAGTGTTGTGGGACCAAGAGGAAGCTGGTGGCGCAGGGTGACGCGGTGGTACGCAGTGTGCACGCGGGAACGGGGTCGTGTCCACGGGTGGTGATCAGGGGACGTGACACGGGTAGTGGTGGTCGACCTCGTGCTCTCCCCGTCCAATGTCCATGTCTGGTAGGTGTAGGAGGTCTATGTCAATCGTGGTGACACGGTGAGAGAGAGAGAGAAAGAGAGGGAGCAAGTGGTGGCATGGCGGTGACTAGGGTGGCCGGCATGTGTGTCATTGGGTGTGTGTGCTTCATCAAGTCGTCGAGCATCACGTCCGGCACGTTCGTAGGGGTGAGTGGAGGGGCCAGGACATGGTCTTGCATGCTGAAATAGACTAGAGAGGGAGGTGACATGGGTGTGTGTCATGAGGGCCGGCATGGTGGCGTTCTGGGCAAAACTGGTCCAAGGCAAGTGGTGGCTCTGGTGCTGCAGGGTAGGGAGGGTCTCCAGATGTGCAGGGGTGGCCAGGGTTGGACCAAGTCCAACCAAAAATCAGTATGGGCTTCAAATTTAGCTTGGGCACACAAGGTGTTTGCTTAAATGCCCGCAAGAGAAAAGTTTTCAAATTTTGAAAAATCCTTTGGTGGATCTCATTCATATATTCATAGAGATGGAATGGTGGTGGTGGTGTCCAATTTGGTGAAGTTTTGTGAGATTTCAAAATGTGGTTCATCTTCTCTTTATTTGAAAGTCTCCACTTGGCAATCTTATACTGATCAACCTGGTCAACATGAGGTGTGGTGGTCAACATGAAAGTTGTTGACCTTGACATGGTCTTGGATGACATGGTCAGAGTTGACCAAGTTTTGTTGAAGAAAAGTCAAATGCAGGGGTGTAAAGTAGGGAAGATTTTATAAATGGTTCACATGACCATTATCACATGTAAGTTGATTTTGAGATTTGCTTGGATTTGATTTTGGTTTCTTTGATGCAATTGTGTTTGTTTATCATATATAAGAGTTTTACAAACAAGAGATCAAGCCATGGTGTCCTTGGTTGAAGATTTGCAAATTGGGCTAAGTGTATGTGAGGGAATTTTGGGGATTTTCTCACTATGTGATTTCTCTTCATTTGAATTGACTTTGGTTGACTCTAATGTGATTCTTATTGGTTTTGAAACATTTTCAAACCATTGAATCCATTCCAAAGGGTCTTGATCAAAGATTTGCAAAATTGGCCATAACACATAAGAGGTGAGGTTCAAATTTTATTATTTTTGTAAGTTGTTCCCCTTGCTTCACTTGGGCATGGGTTAGGGTAAATTTAGTGTTATATTAGGTTTGGAGATGGTCTCACACCATTTGGTCAAGGTTTAGTGTCATAGGGCAAAAATTGGGGAAATGGCTATGGGTCTCATATGCCTCTATGCATATGTTGCATTTGATTTTTGATTTGAGTGTTCTTGGCCCATTTGATGTTGTTAAGTGTTGAAATGGTATATAGGAGTGATCCAACCATTCACCACAAGACTTAGGGTCAAGATTCTTAAATTCACAAATTTGCTATTTTACTCTCATATGCCTCTATGGCATTTTTAGTTTCTTTTTATTTTCTTTGGAAACCACTTGGATTTGGTTTGGTAAGTACTAGGTAAAGTATATGAAGGTTTTCCAAACCTCTAAGCAAAGTAGAAAAGCTTAGGGTAAAGTTTTATAAAAATAGCCATAGGCACATATGCCTTTTTCTTATTTAATTTCCTTTTATTTTATTTTAACTAGGATGGTGAAAAGAGGGGTGAGGTTTAGGGTTTTAGATCACTTCAAATACTCATAACAAGCAATCATGGCAATAGCACAATAATTAAGCAAGATCACTATGTATCCCACTCTATTTAATAAAAGTTTTTGTTGGTTCCAAAATTTGGAACTAGGGAAATTCATTTGTTTTGTTTTGAATTTTTGGGATGTTACACGGGGCCAGGGGCGTACAATGCCGCTACATCCGCCGCGTGCCTCCCGCCGCTCCTGACGATGTGCACGCCAATTCTCCATCCCTCGCCGCCGCTCCTCTTCACGGGCGGCAACGTCGATGCCGAACTACGAATCCGGTGGTGGAGGTGGTGCTGGAGAAGACGACGGTGGAGGGAACTGGCCATCGCCGGGGCGGTTCGCCATTGCCAACTGGTGGTGGAGGAGATGGCAGTGGAGCGACGAGGGCTCTAAAAGTTGGCGTACCTATCTGTCGACCGAGACGGATAGGAGGAGGAGGGCGGGCTTCATGGGCGACAGGGATTTTCCCTTCGACCGTCCACCGCCGACTCGTCCACGAAGACAGAAGGCGCCGACGCGTCGTCAGCAGGCACCGATGCGCGCGCAGTACAACGACGACGACGACGACCATGACCATGACGCCTACGACGACGACGACTACATCGAGGCGCTCGCGTACCATAACGAGGAGGTCAAGGACGACAGCGATGACTATGTCGCGACCGTCTTCCACGAATGGCAGTAGGCGATGGTGGAGGGCCGAGAACATGACGGACGACGAGATGGCGAAGCTCGGCGTCCTCGTCTCCGAGAACAACCCACCTGTGTAGCCGCCGCTGCCCCGCTACACCACCGGCGTCATGCCGCTGGGCCTGTCGGAGGATGATGCCCTTCGACAGGCGCTACAGGCCCTCCTCCTACACAGCCGCATCCCTAGGCGCCTCCACCGCCGCCACAGCCGCATCCCTGGGCGCCTCCACCGCCGCCACAGCCGCATCCCTGGGCGCCTCCACCGCCGCCACAGCCATAGCCCTGGGCGTCTCCACCTCTAGCACCGCCGGCGCGCCCGGCGTACGCTCCCCCGGATGCCAACTGGCCGTGGGCGGTACCGGAGCTCATCATGCTCGACAGCGACGACGTGCAGCAGTAGGTGCACGTGTTTTGTTTTTTTTTTCATGTGTTCAACTATGTAAATTATGTTTTCAATATGATTCGGCCAAAAAAATGCGTCGTGCCGTTGGAGCCACCCGACGCAAACGGACGCGCGATCAATTTCGACCATTTCGGTTGACGCAAACGGACGTTGCGCGGACATTTCCGGACGCTAAAATGCGTCGCCCCACTGAAGATGCCCTTAGACCACAGAAAGGATGCAATTTGCAATAGTTTGAGCAGGTTAATTTACAATAGTACCTGGCAGTCATTTCATTTGTCCTGGCACGAAGTGTGAGCATATGCAGAGAGCTGCCGCCAGGGAGAGTGGAGGATTCGAGCATGGCCCGCCCAGTCGACGGCGGCCGGACGGCAATCTCTACCGGCTAACGTGTCGCCACCTCGGGCGACGGCATGAAGCTGCCGCCACAGCCTCCGGCGGCAAGCTCCACGTGTCGCCTGGGGGCGCTGCTGCCACTGAGTACGTGGTCTTTTTTGTCAATTCGATTCGCAGGTGGTCTTTTTTGACAATGAATTGGGGCATGTGGTCTCTTTTGGCAAAATTTCGTATCTAATATGGCAGACACTTCCTAAAAACAAGTATCAGGCAACGTATCAGGTGGGACTGCGGGTTTATTACACGTTTTTCAGGGGCTAAACTGCAAAACGACGGAGGGACGACGGAACCAGTTTGTACTTTATTATTAGGTATAGATAGATGTGTGGTATTTCTATTCTAAAAGGCCGCTAGGCTACCCGCCCACACGAGGCACCTGAAGGGGGTAAAACAATCGTGAGCACTCATTTCACCCTGCATGGTAAAAATCGGATCTCACTTTTACCTCCAGCTGTTTGATGCGTCTTTTCTTTTTTTATCCGCCGCTGCTCCTTTTGTGTGCATGACGCCTGGGCCCGAATGTCTGCGGAGCCACCAGCAAGAGGCAGCGACTATGGCTCCTTTCCGTCGGCTTCTTTTTCGTGCGCGTGGGCCAACATAGGCGAAAACCTAGATCGGTAAAAATCTGCTCCAATCCGCTTCCTCTCCAATCCCCGCGTCCTCCCTCCTCCCTCCTCCCAATCCCCAAACCCCACGTTCTCACTCCTGCCAAATTCGACCAGCGTGTCGCAGAGAATGGTGGCGGCGCGGAGGGTAACCAGCGAGAAGACGGAGCCGGTACGGACGAACACGGTGGTGGGCGACAGTAGGCGTTGATGGCCGCTAGGCTACCCGCCCACACGAGGCACCTGAAGGGGGCAAAACAATCGTGAGCACTCATTTCACCCTGCATGGTAAAAATCGGATCTCACTTTTACCTCCAGCCGTTCGATGCGTCTTTTCTTTTTTCATCCGCCGCTGCTCCTTTTGCGTGCATCACGCCTGGGCCCGAATGTGTGCGGAGCCACCAGCAAGAGGCATCGACTATGGCTCCTTTCCGCCGGCTTCTTTTTCGTGTGTGTGGGCCAACACAGGCGAAAACCTAGATCGGTAAAAATCTGCTCCAATCCGCTTCCTCTCCAATCCCTGCATCCTCCCTCCTCCCTCCTCCCTCCTCCCAATCCCCAAACCCCATGTTCTCACTCCTGCCAAATTCGACCAGCGTGTCGCGGAGAATGGTGGCGGCGCGGAGGGTAACCATCGAGAAGACGGAGCCGATACGGACGGCCACGGTGGTGGGCGACAGTAGGCGTTGATTCGTCCCGGAAGAGGCCGGCAACGCGGAAGGCTCCCTTTTCCATCTAGGATCTGGTGGCCGAATGAGGCAGAGGTGAGTGGAGGATTCGAGCGCACCCCACGTCTCTGCTCGTCTTCTTCATCTTCACTCACAACTTCCCCGGTAGCGGTGGTGTGGTGACTGGTCTGCACACGCGCGACTTCTCCTCTCCTCTCACCAACAGGAGTTGACGGCAAAGCTGGGGACTGATCCACGCGCTGCCCTACTGTCCTCCTTCATCAAGCTCTCGATCTGGAGGTGTACATGTCCATGATGGTCTTGACAGTGTTGCTGCTACGGGTATTCCTCTCTATTCACTTGATAATACTTGATGCTAGCTCTTTTTCTGCGACTAGTTGAAAGGCGTTAAAGAAAAGCACTCTTGGGAGATAATCCATGTTTTATTTCTGTAATTTTTATTTTTTTGATTCTTGGAAGTTATTACCTTTTTAATAACCTCTCTGTATCATTTTTATTTCGTTTTTGTGCCAAGAATATCCTCTAATTGAGAGAAAGTAAGATTTGGGAAAATGTTGTCCTGAAAACAATTCTGTGTTGTCACCATAAAAAATCGTATTCACAGCCAAAGAGGAATTTTGAGCTGACAATTTTTGTGCATATGACCCAGGTTATTATCTAAATTTTGTTAGTTGACCACTTTTCCATTTGGGAAACAGAAGATTTTCTAAGAAATCGATCTTTATATGCTGTTCTGTTTTGACAGATTTCTGCCACTACATTTGCCTCTTAATCTCTTTCTTTTTGAGTTATTTTGAGAAAAGAGCTATTTGAAGTGGTTGCTACAGTAGCTAATGCTATAATAGATGTTTTATATATGTTAGAACTGAATCTAGGTGGATTTGTTATTTTGATTGTACTAATGCTGCTAATAAGAATTGTGTGAAGTTTTGTATGAAGGAAGTTTTCAAGTGTAGGGAGGGAAGAAAGATATAATGAGATGAAGAATGGACAAAATCTCAAGCTTGGGGATGCCCAAGGCATCCCCTCTTCATCAACAAAGCAAGAGGTTATCTCTCTATGCGCTATATTTTTGTTGCTTCATACGTTATGTGTTGTTCTTGGAGCATCTTTATTTTTGTTTTTAGTTTTGTTTAGTTTTGTTTCTTGTAGCATATGGTTGGATCCCGGCATATTTCTTTTGGAGAATGACACACTCCGTTTTAATTGCATAGCACGCTCTAGTTTTCGCTCTTATTGTTCTGCGAGTGTTCTAGTTTGCTAGTACTGCATTTAGCTCTTGTTCTTTCACTCGAATGATGTTCATAGCTCGTTAGTATTCTTTATTTATGTATGATTATCTCTCTGGTCCATATTGGTTTTCATCTCTGAGAGTTATTTCAAATAAGTTGATTGGTGTTGGAAACGAGTAAAATGTTTCATGTTTATAGTGATGCAAAAGGAAGCTTGTCTAGACTGTGGCATAGATTTTGGCAACTCATGTTGGATGTTATTCTTATTATATGCTTAGTATTTATTGTAGTAGCATGACTTGTCTCAAATAGCTGAGAGTGCATAATGTGGTATTGAAAGAATCATGTGTTGTTTCCATCAAACAAAGCATAATATTGTGGTATTCTCCTTTGATGCTTTATTGGGTTGACTTGGCACATGCTTATACCATGTTATGACTACAACCAGTCAACTAAAGCCACTATGATCATTTAGTTTTTTTACTTGTGATATAACTTTATGCTTTGGTTAATAATTTTTTGTCGCTATGCATGATTATGGTCATTATTGCTCTCTTAGTTGGTCGCTTCCAGTCTTTTGCTAGCCTTCACCTGTACAGAGTATGAACTCTACTCGTGCATCCAACCACCAAAAATCAAAGTTTGCCAATTGTGTCCACCATATCTACCTACTAGCATTATTGCTATTCCAAGTATATTCATCATGTTTTTATTTATCTTCCAAATTAAATTTTGGCATGATAAAATTAGTTAGTAAAGCTCTCGCGAACTTGATGGCACATTTACTTTCTTGCACTTAATAAACTTGATCCATTGTGACTATCTTATGAAGTTTATATGTTTGCAAATTGCGAGTTGGGAGTTAGCATAACCATGCTTTCATGGGGAACGCTTTCAACATTGCACTTATTCCTATTTAGTTGATGTCATGTTCTTTTGTTTATGGATGCCTAGCGGTGCGAAATAAAATGGAAAGTTGTAAGTCCATGGATTTTGTATATATGTTAGAGAAACGCATGGGCAGCAAATTTAAGCCATGCATCATTCATGGTGGAAATTTACAGCTAACCATAGTGAACATTCTATGAAGCATCTTCAATAAAAAGCTATGCCCATAGTAAATAAAAAGATTGCTGAGATGCTCATTGTCTGTTTGTCTTGTTATTTTGGCATGGGATTGCTCCTATGGAGGAGTACTAACATATCATGGGGCAAGAGGCACCCCGTTGGCGTTCTCAATGATACATGTATACTTACAATGACAAGAACTTATTTGGGACCTAAGTTGAGTAGCATGAGGTTTAGGTACTTGATGGCGTGTATTTCACACGTTCGTTGGGCAACCCCAAGAGGAAGGTATGATGCGCACAGCAGCAAGTTTTCCCTCAGAAAGAAACCAAGGTTTATCGAACCAGGAGGAGCCAAGAAGCACGTTGAAGGTTGATGGCGGCGGGATGTAGTGCGGCGCAACACCGGAGATTCCGGCGCCAACGTGGAACTGCACAACACAACCAAAGTACTTTGCACCAACGAAACAGATGAGGTTGTCAATCTCACCGGCTTGCTGTAACAAAGGATTAACCGTATTGTGTGGAAGATGATTGTTTGCGAGAGAAAATAGTAAAACAAGTATTGCAGCAGATTTGTATTTCAGTATTAAAGAATGGACCGGGGTCCACAGTTCACTAGAGGTGTCTCTCCCATAAAGTAAAAGCATGTTGGGTGAACAAATTACAGTCGGGCAATTGACAAATAGAGAGGACATAACAATGCACATACATGACATGATAAGTATAGTGAGATTTAATTGGGCATTACGACAAAGTACATAGACCGCCATCCAACTGCATCTATGCCTAAAAAGTCCACCTTCGAGGTTATCGTCCGAACCCCCTCCGAGTATTAAGTTGCTAGCAACGAGACAATTGCATTAAGTATGGTGCGTAATGTAATCAACAACTACATCCTCGGACATAGCGCCAATGTTTTATCCCTAGTGGCAACGACACAACACAACCTTAGGGGTTTCGTCACTCCCCAGGTGTCAATGCGGGCATGAACCCACTATCGAGCATAAGTACTCCCTCTTGGAGTTAAAAGTAAAAACTTGGCCAGAGCCTCTACTAGAAACGGAGAGCATGCAAGATCATAAACAACACATGTATAATAACTTGATAATTAACATGACATGGTATTCTCTATCCATCGGATCCCGACAAACACAACATACAGAATTACAGATAGATGATCTTGATCATGTTAGGCAGCTCACAAGATCCAACAATGAAGCACAATGAGGAGAAGACAACCATCTAGCTACTGCTATGGACCCATAGTCCAGGGGTGAACTACTCACTCATCACTCCGGAGGCGACCATGGCGGTGTAGAGTCCTCCGGGAGATGAATCCCCTCTCCGGCAGGGTGCCGGAGGAGATCTCCGAGAATCCCCCGAGATGGGATCGGCGGCGACGAGCGTCTCGGTAAGGTTTTCCGTATCGTGGTTTTTCGCCTCGGGGTTTCGCGACGGAGGCTTTAAGTAGGCGGAAGGGCAGGTCAAGGGGCGTCACGAGGGGCCCACGCTATAGGTCGGCGCGGCCGGGGCTTGGGCCGCGCCGCCCTATAGCCTGGCCACCTCGTGGCCCCACTTCGTGTGTTCTTCGGTCTTCCGGAAGCTCCGTGGAAAAATAGGGCCACGGGTCTTCGTTTCGTCCAATTCCGAGAATATTTCGTTACTAGGATTTCCGAAACCAAAAACAGCGAGAAAACGGAAGCGGCACTTCGGCATCTTGTTAATAGGTTAGTTCCGGAAAATGCACTAATATGACATAAAGTGTGCATAAAACATGTAGGTATCATCAATAATATGGCATAGAACATAAGAAATTATCGATACGTCGGAGACGTATCAAGCATCCCCAAGCTTAGTTCTCGCTCGTCCCGAGCGAGTAAAACGATAACAAAGATAATTTCCGAAGTGATATGCCATCATAACCTTGATCATACTATTTGTAAACATATGTAGTGGATGCAGCGATCATAACAATGGTGATGACATGAGTAAACAAGTGAATCATATAGCAAAGACTTTTCATGAATAGTACTTCAAGACAAGTATTAATAAGTCTTGCATAAGAGTTAACTCATAAAGCAATAAATCAAAGTAAAGGTATTGAAGCAACACAAAGGAAGATTAAGTTTCAGCGGTTGCTTTCAACTTGTAACATGTATATCTCATGGATAATAGTCAACATAGAGTAATATAACAAGTACAATATGCAAGTATGTAGGAATCAATGCACGGTTCACACAAGTGTTTGCTTCTTGAGGTGGAGAGAGATAGGTGAACTGACTCAACATAAAAGTAAAGAGAATGGTCCTTCAAAGAGGAAAGCATCGATTGCTATATTTGTGCTAGAGCTTTTATTTTGAAAACATGAAACAATTTTGTCAACGGTAGTAATAAAGCATATGAGTTATGTACATTATATCTTACAAGTTGCAAGTCTCATGCATAGTATACTAATAGTGCCCGCACCTTGTCCTAATTAACTTGGACTACCGGATCTTTGCAATGCACATGTTTTGACCAAGTGTCACAATGGGGTACCTCCATGCCGCTCTGTACAAAGGTCTAAGGAGAAAGCTCGCATTTTGGATTTCTCGCTTTTGATTATTCTCAACTTAGACATCCATACCGGGACAACATGGACAACGGATAATGGACTCCTCTTTAATGCATAAGCATGTGGCAACAATTATTATTCTCATATGAGATTGAGGATATATGTCCAAACTGAAACTTCCACCATGAATCATGGCTTTAGTTAGCGGCCCAAAGTTCTTCTCTAACAACATGCATGCTCCAACCATGAAGGTGGTAGATCTCTCTTGCTTCGAGACAAGACGGACATGCATAGCAACTCACATGATATTCAACAAAGAATAGTTGATGGCGTCCCCGAAACATGGTTATCGCTCAACAAGCAACTTAATAAGAGATAAAGTGCATAAGTACATATTCAATACTACAATAGTTTTTAAGCTATTTGTCCCATGAGCTATATATTGCAAAGGTGAATGATGGAATTTTAAAGGTAGCACTCAAGCAATTTACTTTGGAATGGCGGGTAAATACCATGTAGTAGGTAGGTATGGTGGACACAAATGGCATAGTGGTTGGCTCAAGGATTTTGGATGCATGAGAAGTATTCCCTCTCGATACAAGGTTTAGGCTAGCAAGGTTATTTGAAACAAACACAAGGATGAACGGTACAGCAAAACTCACATAAAAGACATATGGTAAACATTATAAGACTCCATACCGTCTTCCTTGTTGTTCAAAACTCAATACTAGATGTTATCTAGACTCTAGAGAAACCAAATATGCAAACCAAATTAGCAAGCTCTAAGTATTTCTTCATTAATGGGTACAAAGTATATGATGCAAGAGCTTAAACATGAGCACAACAATTGCCAAGTATCAAATTATCCAAGACATTTTAGAGTTACTACATGTATCATTTTCCAATTCCAACCATATAACAATTTAACGAAGAAGAACTTCGCCATGAATACTATGAGTAGAGCCTAAGGACATATTTGTCCATATGCAACAGCGGAGCGTGTCTCTCTCCCATAAAGTGAATGCTAGGATCCATTTTATTCAAACAAAACAAAAAACAAAAACAAACCGACGCTCCAAGCAAAGTACATAAGATGTGGCCGAATAAAAATATAGTTTCGGGGAGGAACACGATAATGTTGTCGATGAAGAAGGGGATGCCTTGGGCATCCCCAAGCTTAGACGCTTGAGTCTTCTTAATATATGCAGGGGTGAACCACCGGGGCATCCCCAAGCTTAGAGCTTTCACTCTCCTTGATCATATTGCATCATACTCCTCTCTTGATCCTTGAAAACTTCCTCCACACCAAACTCGAAACAACTCATTAGAGGGTTAGTGCATAATAAAAATTCACATGTTCAGAGGTGACACAATCATTCTTAACACTTCTGGACATTGCATAAAGCTACTTGGACATTAATGGATCAAAGAAATTCATCCAACATAGCAAAAGAGGCAATGCGAAATAAAAGACAGAATCTGTCAAAACAGAACAGTCCGTAAAGATGGATTTTATTAGGCCACCAGACTTGCTCAAACGAAAATGCTCAAATTGAATGAAAGTTGCGTAAATATCTGAGGATCATGCTCGTAAATTGGCGTAATTTTCTGAGCTACCTACGAGGAGATAGACCCAGATTCGTGACAGCAAAGAATTCTGAAACTGCGCGATAATCCAAATCTAGTACTTACTTTTCTATCAAAGACTTTACTTGGCACAACAAAACATAAAACTAAGATAAGGAGAGGTTGCTACAGTAGTAAACAACTTCCAAGACACAAATATAAAACAAAAAATACTGGAGTAAAAACATGGGTTGTCTCCCATAAGCGCTTTTCTTTAACGCCTTTCAGCTAGGCGCAGAAAGTGTAACTCAAGTAACATCGAAAGATGAAGCATCAACATCATAATTTGTTCTAATGATAGAATCATAAGGTACCTTCATTCTCTTTCTAGGGAAGTGTTCCATACCTTTCTTGAGAGGAAATTGATATTTAATATTACCTTCCTTCATATCAATAGTAGCACCAACGGTTCGAAGAAAAGGTCTTCCCAATATAATGGGGCAAGATGCATTGCATTCAATATCCAAGACAACAAAATCAACGGGGACAAGGTTATTGTTAACCATAATATGAACATTATCAACTTTCCCCAAAGGTTTCTTTTTAGCATTATCAGGGAGATTAACATCCAAATAACAATTTTTCAATGGTGGCAAGTCAAGCATATCATAGACTTTCTTAGACATAACGAAATACTTGCACCAAGATCACATAAAGCATTACAATCAAAATCTTTGACTCTCATTTTAATGATGGGCTCCCAACCATCCTCTAGCTTTCTAGGAATAGAAGTTTCAAGTTTTAGTTTCTCTTCTCTAGCTTTTATGAGAGCATTTGTAATATGTTTTGTGAAAGCCAAATTTATAGCACTAGCATTGGGACTCTTAGCAAGTTTTTGCAAGAACTTTATAACTTCAGAGATATGGCAATCATCAAAATCTAAATCATTACAATCTAAAGCAATGGGATTATCATCCCCAAGGTTGGAAAAAATTTCAGCAGTTTTATCACAAGCGGTTTCAGTGGTTTTAGCGGTTTCGGGTAGTTTTGCGCGCTTTGCACTAGGAGTAGAAGCATTGCCAACACCAATTATTTTACCATTGATAGTAGGAGGTGCAGCAACATATGAAGAATCAACATTACTTGTGGTGGTAATAGTCCAAACTTTAGCTACATTTTCCTTCTTAGCTAGTTTTTCATTTTCTTCTCTATCCCACCTAGCACGCAGTTCAGCCATTAATCTTATATTCTCATTAATTCTAACTTGGATGGCATTTGCTGTAGTAACAATTTTGTTTTCAATATCCCTATTAGGCATAACTTTTGATTTCAAAAGATCAACATCAGAGGCAAGACTATCAACTCTAGAAACAAGAATATCAATTTTATTGAGCTTTTCCTCAACAGATTTGTTAAAGGCGAGTTTGTGTACTAATAAATTCTTTAAGCATGGCTTCAAGTCCAGGGGTGTATTCCTATTATTGTTGTAAGAATTCCCATAAGAATTAGCATAACCGTTACCATTATTATAAGGATATGGCCTATAGTTATTACTAGAGTTGTTCCGATAAGCATTGTTGTTGAAATTGTTATTTTTAATGAAGTTTACATCAACATGTTCTTCTTGAGCAACCAATGAAGCTAATGGAACATTATTAGGATCAACATTAGTCCTATCATTCGCAAGCATAGACATAATAGCATCAACCTTATCATTCAAGGAAGAGGATTTTTCAACAGAATTTACCTTCTTACCTTGTGGAGCTCTTTCCGTGTGCCATTCAGAGTAATTAACCATCATATTATCAAGGAGCTTTGTTGCTTCACCAAGAGTGATGGACATAAAGGTACCTCCAGCAGCTGAATCCAATAAATTCCGTGAAGAAAAATTTAGTCCTGCATAGAAGGTTTGGATGATCATCCAAGTAGTCGGTCCATGGGTTGGGAAATTTTTAACCGGAGATTTCATTCTTTCCCAAGCTTGAGCAACATGTTCATTATCCAATTGTTTAAAATTCATTATGCTACTCCTCAAAGATATAATTTTAGCAGGGGATAATATCTACCAATAAAAGCATCCTTGCATTTAGTCCGAGGAATCAATACTATTCTTAGGCGAGAGATAGCAACCAATCTTTAGCTCTTCCTCTTAATGAGAAAGGGAATAATTTTAATTTTATAATGTCACCATCTACATCTTTATATTTTTGCATTTCACATAGTTCAACAAAATTATTGAGATGGGCAGCAGCATCATCGGAACTAACACCGAGAAAATTGCTCTCTCATGACAAGATTAAGTAAAGCAGGTTTAATTTCAAAGAATTCTGCTGTAGTAGCAGGTGGAGCAATAGGTGTGCATAAGAAATCATTATTATTTGTGCTAGTGAAGTCACACAACTTAGTATTTCCAGGGTTGGCCATTTTAGCAATAGTAAATAAAGCAAACTAGATAAAGTAAATGCAAGTAAACTAATTTTTTTGTGTTTTTGATATAGCAAACAAGATAGCAAATAAAGTAAAGCTAGCAACTAATTTTTTTGTGTTTTGATATAATGCAGCAAACAAAGTAGTAAATAAAATAAAGCAAGACAAAAACAAAGTAAAGAGATTGAGAAGTGGAGACTCCCTTGCGGCGTGTCTTGATCTCCCCGGCAACGGCGCCGGAAAAAGAGCTTGATGGCGTGTATTTCACACGTTCGTTGGGCAACCCCAAGAGGAAGGTATGATGCGCACAGCAGCAAGTTTTCCCTCGAGAAAGAAACCAAGGTTTATCGAACCGGGAGGAGCCAAGAAGCACGTTGAAGGTTGATGGCGGCGGGATGTAGTGCGGCGCAACACCGGAGATTCCGGCGCCAACGTGGAACTCGCACAACACAACCAAAGTACTTTGCCCCAACGAAACAGTGAGGTTGTCAATCTCACCGGCTTGCTGTAACAAAGGATTAACCGTATTGTGTGGAAGATGATTGTTTGCGAGAGAAAATAGTAAAACAAGTATTGCAGCAGATTTGTATTTCGGTATTAAAGAATGGACCGGGGTCCACGAGTTCACTAGAGGTGTCTCTCCCATAAAGTAAAAGCATGTTGGGTGAACAAATTACGGTCGGGCAATTGACAAATAGAGAGGGCATAACAATGCACATACATGACATGATAAGTATAGTGAGATTTAATTGGGCATTACGACAAAGTACATAGACCGCCATCCAAGCTGCATCTATGCCTAAAAAGTCCACCTTCGAGGTTATCGTCCGAACCCCCTCCGGTATTAAGTTGCTAGCAACGAGACAATTGCATTAAGTATGGTGCGTAATGTAATCAACAACTACATCCTCGGACATAGCGCCAATGTTTTATCCCTAGTGGCAACAGCACAACACAACCTTAGGGGTTTCTGTCACTCCCCAGGTGTCAATGCGGGCATGAACCCACTATCGAGCATAAGTACTCCCTCTTGGAGTTAAAAGTAAAAACTTGGCCGAGCCTCTACTAGAAACGGAGAGCATGCAAGATCATAAACAACACATGTATAATAACTTGATAATTAACATGACATGGTATTCTCTATCCATCGGATCCCGACAAACACAACATACGGAATTACGAGATAGATGATCTTGATCATGTTAGGCAGCTCACAAGATCCAACAATGAAGCACAATGAGGAGAAGACAACCATCTAGCTACTGCTATGGACCCATAGTCCAGGGGTGAACTACTCACTCATCACTCCGGAGGCGACCATGGCGGTGTAGAGTCCTCCGGGAGATGAATCCCCTCTCCGGCGAGGGTGCCGGAGGAGATCTCCAGAATCCCCCGAGATGGGATCGGCGGCGACGGCGTCTCAGTAGGGTTTTCCGTATCGTGGTTTTTCGCCTCAGGGGTTTCGCGACGGGGGCTTTAAGTAGGCGGAAGGGCAGGTCAAGGGGCGTCACGAGGGGCCCACGCTATAGGTCGGCGCGGCCAGGGCTTGGGCCGCGCCGCCCTATGCCTGGCCACCTCGTGGCCCCACTTCGTGTGTTCTTCGGTCTTCCGGAAGCTCCGTGGAAAAATAGGGCCACTGGGTCTTCGTTTCGTCCAATTCCGAGAATATTTCGTTACTAGGATTTAGGAAACCAAAAACAGCAGAAAACAGGAACTAGCACTTCGGCATCTTGTTAATAGGTTAGTTCCAGAAAATGCACTAATATGACATAAAGTGTGCATAAAACATGTAGGTATCATCAATAATATGGCATAGAACATAAGAAATTATCGATACGTCGGAGACGTATCAGTACTCGTATTCAAGGGGCGCGAGATTTTCAACTTGTGATTTGTCAAGCATATAACTCATATTTGCCCTCACATTGAATTTAACCATTCAAGATGCTTATGATAGGGGTAATGAGAGCTCGGAGCTAATGAGTAGCATACTTTTTGGAAGGTTTATAAAACTTGTTAATCTTGCTTCCTCTCTAATGAGTCTTTCTTTTACTTCTATGTTGAGTCTTCATCTTCTTACTTATGCCCAATGAAGAGAGCATAGTTGTCATTCTTAGTATAATGTGCATAGTCCCAAATTTATTATTGATTGATTCATGATTATGATATTGCTTGTTCTTAAATTACTTGTATCTAGACACCCTTTGAACTCTAAAGGTGTCCTAGCATTTATGTTTTGCAACTTCATAAAGGACATGTCGAGTACCACTTTGCTATGTTTTCTCTATGCTCATAAACAAACGAGTTGCTTTCAATGCACAATTATTCATGATCCTTTGTTTGAGTTACTTTTCATGTTATAACATAGTTGCTAAATTCTACTGTTAGAATTATATCTATCATGCCTATGTTTAGAGTACTTTGATCCCAGTTTACAATGCTTTACAATAACTTGATCAAGATTGTGTTGGCTTCATGTCACCTCAAAAATTATTTTGTTATCACTTACCTACTCGAGCACGAGCAGGAGTTAAGCTTGGGGATGCTGATACGTTGCAAACGTATCTATAATTTTTTATGCGCCATGCTTGTTTTACACCAATTCATATATGGTTTGCTTACACTTCGTTGCACTTTTCTACATTTTCTGGCACTAACCTATTAACAAGATGCCATAGTGCAAGTTCCTTGTTTTCTGTTGTTTTGTATTTGAGAAAAGTTATACAGGAAATATCCTCGGAATCGGACGAAACAAAAGCCGAAGTCAATATTTTCCGTAACGAAGACAGAGTCCAGAGGGGGGTCGAAGAGGCGCCACAGGGAGGCCAGACCACCCCATGGCGCGGCCAAGGGTGGGTCCGCGCCAAGGGGTGATGTGGGCCCACCAAGCGTCCACCGAACTCGCCCTTCCGCCTATTTATTCACGATCTTGGGAAAAACCTAAACACCCGGCCCTCCATCCACGAAATTTTCCATCGCGGCCGCCATCGCAGGCCTAGCTCGGGAGGGTTCTGAAGCTCTTCCTGGCACCCTGCCGGAGGGGGAGATCATCACCGGAGGCCTCTACATCGCCATGCCCGCCTCCGAAGTGATGCGTGAGTAGTTCATCTCTAGAATATGGGTCCATAGCAGTAGCTAGATGGTTGTCTTCTCCAATTTGTGCCTCATGTTTAGATCTTGTAAGCTGCCTAACATGATCAAGATCATCTTTATGTAATGCTACATGTTGTGTTTGCTGGGATCCGATGAATATTTAATACTATGTTGAGATCGATTATATTCTTTTTATATGTTATTTGTGATCTTGCATGCTCTCCGTTGCTAGTAGTTGCTCTGGCCAAGTAAATGCTTGTGACTCCAAAAGGGAGTATTTATGCTCGATAGTAGGTTCATGCCTCTAGTTTGCTGGAAGAGTGATAATAACTTCAAAGATTGTAGATGTGTTGTTGCTACTAGGGAGAAAACAACAATGTTTTATCCAACGGTAATTCTATTGTTTATTTTACACACATTGCTTAATGTGATAATCTGTTGCTTGCAACTTAATACTGGAAGGGGTTCGGATAGTAGCCGGAAGTTGGATTATTAGTCATAGACACGGTTGGATTACCGATACGGGCATGAAGGTCGAGGTGAAGCCCAATTTCAGGACTCCGCCTAGCTAGTTATCTTATTTATTGTATTTTATATCTATGGTCATATGTGGGCCAAATAGGATTTTTAATAAGTTTGAGTAGTTTTGGTTTGGGCCTGTCTAAACCAAGTTAGGGAGGCCCACAAGGGCTTGGCCGGCAACCACCCCCCTCATATAAGGGTTGGTGTGGCTTGGGTTTTCGGTAGACAAGTTTAGGTTAAAACTATTACGTATGTTCACGTGTATCATCCCTCCGGGGTACGGCGCTGTCGTTTATCTAGTATCTAATAAGATCAGTTACGAAGGTTCTTGTGTTCATCAAGGATTATCTAGCTCAGGTTTGAGGCCTATTGTTCATCGATCCGTTGCTTGCTGGATTCGTCCCTCTTCTCGAGGTGGCGTTCATCGCGTTATTGAGAGTATGTATCTACCAGGGTTCTCACTGTGAAAGATCGGGCAAACACCCGAGAGGATCGTGTTGGAACTTCTTATCATGTGGTATCAGATTTCTGGGTTGCTCACGGTGAGGTTTTGTTAATCGATCTCATCGGATCGGTTTGCATCGGAGGATATTGGCTCAAGGTTGAAGGAGGTTGACGTGGAGGAAGGTTTGTACTGTTGTGGTGCAGTTTCTCTACCGTCTATGGTTGTTCCAGGTGTCATAATCGCGAATTTAGTCTGTTTGGCGTCGTGAAGAAGAAGCAATTTCGCGACAGGGATCCGGCACCAAGACCAGCCAACCAGCTTCGCACCGGCCGGGCCGGTGCCACACCCGACCAGACCGGGCCCTAGGCCGGCCAGCCTGGCCAAAACCGGATCTCTGGCTCTTCAGCATTTCCTCGGTAAGCCATCCACAATCCACCCCATAGTTGAGTTGTGAGTGTTTCCTATCCAGAAAAAGCCAAAAAAATATTAGGGTTAGGGTTCGACATAGCCTTAGATTGCATCAATTTTGAGTTTTAATTGATGTTCGTAGTTTGTTTTTGTGTATCTTTTCTTCCATCTAGTAGATTGTCTAGGGTTTGTGTTTTCCCTATCACCTAGTTTTCAATTTTTGTTGCTCCGAGTCCACATAGCGTACAGTTTGCTTGTTCCCAACTATAGACACGGCCTTTCGATATACGTGACTAGGAACTTTCCCAAAAGAGACTAGTTTTACCGCTCGACGAGTTGCTCATTAGGTTTTCGGTGCTTTGCAATATTTACTCTATGCTCATAAACAAATAGTTGCTTTCAATGCACTATTACTCATGATCTTTTGTTTGGGTTCTCTTCACGTTATAACATAGTTGCTAAGTTCTATTGAATTATATCTATCATGCCTATGTTTAGAGTACTTAGATCCCAGCTCACATTGCTTTACATGCTTTGATCAAGATTGTGTTGGCTTCATGTCACCTCAAAAATTATTTTGTTATCACTTACCTACTCGAGGACGAGCATGAGTTAAGCCTGGGGATGCTTGATACGTCTCAAACGTATCTATAATTTTTTATGCTCCATGCTTGTTTTACACCAATTCATATATGTTTTGTTTACACTTCGTTGCACTTTTACATGATTTCCGGCACTAACCTATTAACAAGATGCCACGGTGCCAGTTCCCTGTTTTCTATTGTTTTTGTATTTCAGAAAAGTTGTACAGGAAATATTCTCGAAATTGGACGAAACAAAAGCCAAAGTCAATATTTTACCGAAACGAAGACGAAGTCCAGAGGGGGTCGAAGAGGCGCCACGGGGCGGCCGGAAGCACCCTTGGCGCGGCCAAGCCCGGGCTTCAGACAAAATCATGATCAATATCATACAAATCACATTGTACTTCTAATCCAGGAATTTTAACATCAAGTTGAGTTAATAGCATATTCTTCCTAGATAGAGCATCAGCAAAAATATTATGTTTTCCCTTCTTATGCTTTATAATGTATGGAAAAGACTCAATAGCAAGACGCCTATGCAAGTTCGATTGAGCTTTCAGATATTTCAAAGCTTCATGATCAGAATGTATGATAAATTATTTTGGCCACAAATAATGTTGTCAAACCTCAAGAACTCTAATTAAAGCATACAGTTATTTATCATATATATGATGGTTCAACTTAGCACCAGAAAGTTTCTCAGAAAAATATGCAATTGGGCGACCCTCTTGCATCAACACACCACCAATTCCAATACCGCTAGCATCACATTTAATCTCAAATTGCTTATTGAAATCAGGAAGTGCAAGCAACGGTGCAGAAGTTAACATATATTTCAACTTATCAAATGTATGATCTTGGGTTGCGCCCCACTCAAATACAACACCCTTTTTAGTCATTTCATTCAAAGGTGCAGCAATAGTACTAAAATTGCGCACAAAACATCTATAAAAACCAGCAAGACCATGAAAACTTCTTACTTGACTCACATTCATGGGAGTAGGCCAATTTTGAATTGCTTCAATCTTAGTTGAATCTACTTCTACTCCATGCTTAGAGACAACATAACCCAGAAATATGACCATATCTTTGCAAAATGTGCACTTCTCAAGATTACCATAGAGTTTATTATCACGCAACACTTGCAAAACATGTCGAATATGCATAGTATGATCAGATTCATTGCGGCTGTAAATTAATATGTCATCAAAGTACACAACCACAAACTTGCCAATAAAATCACGCAAAACATGGTTCATCAGTCTCATGAAAGTACTAGGTGCATTAGTTAAACCAAAAGGCATTACTAACCACTCATATAAACCAAATTTTGTTTTAAAGGCTGTTTTCCATTCACCCCCTCTTTCATCCTAATTTGATGATAACCAGTACGCAAATAAATATTAGAGAAAACAACAGCACCACTCAATTCATCTAGCATATCCTCTAAACGGGAAATAGGATGACGATATCGAATAGTAATGTTGTTTATCGCTCTACAATGAACACACATACGCCATGTACCATATTTCTTAGGGACTAAAATAACATGAACATCACAAGGACTTAGGCTTATGTGAATATAACCTTTGTCGAGTAGCGCTTGTACTTGTTTCTGTATCTCCTTCGTCTCTCCGGGGTTTGTTCTATATGATGCCCTATTGGGCAGCGAGGCGCCGGGGATCAAGTCAATTTGATGCTCAATACCACGCAATTAATGGTGGAAATCCTATGGGCACCTCCTCCGGAATCACGTCGCTGAATTCCTGCAAAACATGAGAAACACCAAGAGAAATAGGGGTCATGTCGTTAGAAACCAAAACCCCACCCTTGTACATGAGCACAAGAGGCATAGGCTGTAGGATCCTCACTCGAACTCTCTCATATCCTCTTTGGTGGCTAATATGACTAAGGAATTCACTCTCTTACTTTTCGTTATATCACTCACGGCATTACAATTCTCTCGCCTATCTATGGATGCATCCTCCAAGTTTACTTCGGTTTTCGACGAGATTTATTGACAATTTGTTGTGGTGACATAGGCTGCAAGTTAATTTTCTTGCCCTTGAACTCGAAGTGATATGTATTGGCGTGGCCATTGTGTTGCACGGAATGGTCGTAGAGCCATGGCCGACCCAATAGGAGATGACACACCATCATAGGAACCACATCAAAATCAATGGAATCCTTGTACGGTCCTATCTCAAAATCAACACACGCCATGTGGTTTACCTTCATCTCACCATTGTCAATCAACCACTGAATATAGTATGGATGCGGGTGCGGTAGATACTTCAACTTCAGCTTGGCACAAAACTCCTTTCTTGCTAAATTACGACAACTGCCGCCATTGCAAGCTTTATCAGGACCAACTAGTGCCTTTGTTTGGAACAAATTGCAGCGCTGAGTAGATGCACTTGGCTGCACATTAAGAGCACGTTGTGACATAACAATAGTGCGAGCTTCAGATGGATAAGCATCTACACCATCACTGTCATAAGCATCATCTTCTAGAGCATCCAGATCAGCATCATCTCCAGTCTCATACTCATCGTCCTCATTAATAATCATGACCTTACGGTTAGGAAAATCTCTCTTGAAGTGACCCTTTCCACCACATGTATGACAAGCCATATCACGGTTGCGCGTCGTAGACATGCTAGAACCACTTCCACTTGCAGCGGAGTTCGAGCTTCTTTGTGTTGGACACATTGGAGACCGATACGTCTCAAACGTATCTATAATTTCTTATGTTCCATGCTACTTTTATGATGATACTCACATGTTTTATACACATTATATGTCATTATTATGCATTTTCCGGCACTAACCTATTGACGAGATGCCAAAGAGCTAGTTCTCTGTTTTCTGCTGTTTTGGTTTCAGAAATCCTACAAAGGAAATATTCTCGGAATTGGACGAAATCAACGCCCAGGATCTTATTTTTCCACGAAGCTTCCAGAAGTCCGAAAGGGAAACGAAGTGGGGCGACGAGGCGACGCCACAACAGGGCGGCGCGGCCAGGGCTTGGGCCGCGCGGCCCTGGCATGTGGGTCCCTCGCGTCGCCCCTAAACCTACCTCTCCGTCTATAAGAAGCCTTCGTCGATAATAACTCCAGTACCGAGAGCCACGATACGGAAAACCTTCCAGAGACGCCGCCGCCGCCAATCCCATCTCGGGGGATTCAGGAGATCGCCGCCGGCACCCTGCCGGAGAGGGGAATCATCTCCCGGAGGTCTCTTCATCGCCATGATCGCCTCCGGATCGATGTGTGAGTAGTTCACCCCTGGACTATGGGTCCATAGCAGTAGCTAGATGGTTGTCTTCTCCTCATTGTGCTATCATGTTAGATCTTGTGAGCTGCCTATCATGATCAAGATCATCTATTTGTAATCCTACATGTTGTGTTTGTTGGGATCCGATGAATATTGAATACTATGTCAAGTTGATTATCAATCTATCATATATGTTGTTAATGTTCTTGCATGCTCTCCGTTGCTAGTAGAGGCTCTGGCCAAGTTGATACTTGTGACTCCAAGAGGGAGTATTTATGCTCGATAGTGGGTTCATGCCTCCATTGAATATGGGACAGTGACAGAAAGTTCTAAGGTTGTGGATGTGTTGTTGCCACTAGGGATAAAACATCGATGCTTTGTCTAAGGATATTTGTGTTGATTACATTACGCACCATACTTAATGCAATTGTCTGTTGTTTGCAACTTAATACTAGAAGGGGTTCGGATGATAACTCTGAAGGTGGACTTTTTAGGCATAGATGCATGCTTGGATAGCGGTCTATGTACTTTGTCGTAATGCCACGATTAAATCTCATAGTACTCATCATGATATATGTATGTGCATTGTTATGCCTTCTTTATTTGTCAATTGCCCAGCTGTAATTTGTTCACCCAACATCTATTTATCTTATGGGAGAGACACCACTAGTGAACTGTGGACCCCGGTCCAATTCTTTACATCTGAAATACAATCTACTGCAATTGTTCGTTACTGTTCTTCGCAAATAATCATCATCATCCACACTATACATCTAATCCTTTGTTTACAGCAAGCCGGTGAGATTGACAACCTCATCGTTACGTTGGGGCAAAGTACTTTGATTGTGTTGTGCAGGTTCCACGTTGGCGCCGGAATCCCTGGTGTTACGCCGCACTACACTCCGCCACCAACAACCTTCACGTGCTTCCTTGACTCCTACTGGTTCGATAACCTTGGTTTCTTACTGAGGGAAAACTTACTGCTGTGCGCATCACACCTTCCTCTTGGGGTTCCCAACGGACGTGTCGACTACGCGCCATCAGAGACCGGCGTGCTAGACGAAGTAGGAAACGGTGCAAGACGCGTTGATTGCCCCAGCGCCATAGAAGGTGGCACCCGAGGCGTGTAACGCCGATACGTCCAATTTGCATCACTATTTTATATCATAATTTGTTGTTATTCATTGATATATTTCATATTGGGACACAATACTTATGTTATTTCATCTATTTTGCATGTTTCATGATTATTTGGAGATCGCGCACGGAGCCGAGATTCTAGCTGGAAAAAGCACCGTCAGGATGCAATATTTCGGAAGATCAACTGTGGAAGGAAATTTCACCAAAAATCCTATTTTCCCAGAAGACGAAGGAAGCCAGAAGGGGGAGCCAGCTGGACCCAAGGTGGGCCCACACCATAGGGCGCCGCGGCCCATGGCCTGGCCGCGCCACCATGTGGTGTGGGGCCCCCACAGCCCCTTTCGCCTCCTTTTCTTCGCGAAACCCTTCGTCCCGAAGACCTAAGCCAGAGAGGAATCCTCACGAAGGGTTACAGCCGCCTCTGCGGGGCGGAGAACACCAGAGAGAAAAGAGCTCTCCGGCGGGCAGGAATCCGCCGGGGAAATTCCCTCCCGGAGGGGGAAATCGACGCCATCGTCACCGTCATCGAGCTGGACATCATCTCCATCACCATCATCATCATCTCCACCATCATCACCGCCATCTCCACCGCTGGACATCGTCACCGCTGTAGCAATTTGGGTTTGATCTTGATTGTTTGATAGGGAAACTCTCCCGGTGCTGATTTCTACTTGTTATTGATGCTATTGAGTGAAACCATTGAACCAAGGTTTATGTTCAGATTTTTATTCATCATCATATCACCTCCGATCATGTTCCATATGATGTCTCGTGAGTAGTTCGTTTAGTTCTTGAGGACATGGGTGAAGTCTAAATGTTAGTAGTGAATTATGGTTGAGTAATATTCAATGTTATGATATTTAAGTTGTGGTGTTATTCTTCTAGTGGTGTCGTGTGAACATCGACTACATGACACTTCACCATTTATGGGCCTAGGGGAATGCATCTTGTACTCGTTTACCAATTGCGGGGTTGCCGGAGTGACAGAAACCTAAACCCCCGTTGGTATATCGATGCGGGGAGGGATCGCAGGATCTCGAGTTTAAGGTCTGTGGTTAGATTTATCTTAATTACTTTCTTGTAGTTGCGAATGCTTGCAAGGGGTATAATCACAAGTATGTATTAGTCCTAGGAAGGGCGGTACATTAGCATAGGTTCACCCACACAACACTTATCAAAACAATGAAGATTAATCAGTTGCATGTAGCGAAAGCACTAGACTAAAATCCCGTGTGTCCTCAAGAACGTTTGGTCATTATAAGTAAACAAACCGGCTTGTCCTTTGTGCTAAAAAGGATTGGGCCACTCGCTGCAATTATTTCTCCCGCACTTTACTTACTTGCACTTATTTCATCTGCTATATCAAAACCCCACGAATACTTGTCCGTGAGCATTTACGGTGAATCCTTCATCGAAACTGCCTGTCAACACCTTACGCTCCTCGTTGGGTTCGACACTCTTATTTATCGAAAGTACTACGATACACCCCTATACTTGTGGGTCATCAAGACTATTTTACGGCGCCGTTGCCGGGGAGTGAAGCGCTATTGGTAAGTGGAATTGGTAAGGAAAACCTTTCTTGTTTGTGCTGATTTTATTTCTGCCTGCTTGCTATAAGTCATTATGGAGAGATCTTCTCTTCAATTTCTATTTGGGAAATCTACTACTACTGCAACGGTACTGGATGAGGCGCCAGGTGAGGAAGTAATACCATATAAAATACCTATGAAAATTATTGAACGTGTTATGGATAACCGCTATGAAGGGGATGGAACTGTCCATCCTGGTGATCATTCATTGTTTTTGCATGAATTATGCGGGTTATTCAAATGTGCGGGTATTGCTATGAATGAAGTTAGAAAGAAACTATTCTCTATATCGTCTGTCGGTAAAGCGGCGCATTGGTATAAATTGTCTGAAGAATGGTGATTCTCTTGATTGGGAGGACATTGTGCCTTTATTTTATTCCAAATTTTATCCTCCAAGTGAAATTCACAAAGATCGGAACCGCATATATAATTTACTGGCCTCATGATGGAGAGAGTATTGCCCAAGCTTGGGGGAGATTGAAGTCTTTAATGCTCAAATGCCCCATTCATGAGCTTCCTGGTAATGTTATTATTGATAATTTCTATGCAAGACTTTCTTTTCAAGACAAGACCTTGCTGGATACTTCTTGTTACTGGATCATTTACACGCAACAAAGAAGAGTTTAAAAGGGACCTTCTTGATCGGATCCAAGAAAATACTGAAGGTTGGGAGAACGACAAGGATAGAGAATCGGTGTTAGTGCTATACCTTATGAGCTTTACACGGAGATTATGCACGAAATTGATTCTTGTGAACTTGAAGATATTGATGTGGTTATTCAGGTGGCTAATAGAGAAACTATTTCTCCAATTGGTATTGTTCGAGATGTGGAAGTTCTATGTGGTAAGATTAAATATCCTGCTGACTTTTTGGTACTTGGTTACTGCTTGCTAGTGATTATTGTCCTATCATTTTTGGTAGACCTTTTCTAAATACTTGTGGAGCTATTATAGATTGCAAGAAAGAGAAAATTTTGACTAAATTTGCTGGTGAATCTTATGAGTTTAACTTCTCTAAATTTACCAAAACTCCTTATAAAGCTGATTTGCCTAGTAATGATTTTAAAATGGAGCAGTGTGCATCTATTGTTCTTGTTCCTAATAATCCTTTGCGGCAACATTTGGAGAATAGCGAGAGTGAAGTTTTTAGGAAAGAAAGAGATGAGCTTGAGGAGATTTTTCTTCGCCAACCTATTCTCAAGCATGATTTACCGGTGGAAGACTTGGGTACAACACCGCCACCGAAGGAAGATCCTGTTTTTGATTTAAAGCCTTTGCCTGATAATCTTAAATATGCTCATATTGATGATAAGAAAATATATCCTGTTATTATTAGTTCTAAGCTTACGAGTTTGAAGAAGAAAGATTGTTGCAAATATTGAAGAAACACCGAGGTGCTATTGGCTATACTCTTGATGACTTGAAGGGGATTTCTCCCTCTATTTGCCAACACGCCATTAATATGGAAGATGATGCGAAGCCTGTTGTTGAACCTCGGCGTCGTCTAATTCCCAAGATGAAGGATGTGGTAAGAAATGAGGTATTACGACTTCTTGAAGCTGGTATTATATATCCTATTGCTGATAGTAGATGGGTTAGTCCTGTGCATTGCGTTCCTAAGAAAGGAGGAATGACTGTTGTGCCTAATGATAATGATGAGCTCATACCTCAAAGAGTAGTTGTAGGGTATAGAATGTGCATTGATTATCGAAAAGTTAATAAGGTTACTAAAAAAGATCATTACCCTTTACCATTTATTGATCAAATGCTAGAAAGATTGTCTAAAAATACTCATTTTTGCTTTCTTGATGGTTATTCTTGGTTTTCGCAAATTGCTGTTAAAACCAAAGATCAAGAGAAAACCACCTTTACTTGTCCCTATGGAACTTATGCTTATAGGCGTATGCCTTTTGGTTTATGTAATGCTCCTGCTACTTTTCAAAGATGCATGTCTGCTATTTTTCATGGCTTTTGTGAGAGTATTGTGGAAGTATTCATGGATGATTTTTCCGTCTATGGGAATTCTTTTGATAGTTGCTTGCGAAACCTTGATAAAGTTTTGCGGAGATGTGAAGAAACTAACCTTGTTCTTAATTGGGAGAAATGCCACTTTATGGTTAATGAAGGAATTGTATTGGGACATAAAATTTCGAGAGAGGTATTGAAGTTGATAGAGCTAAAGTTGAAGCCATTGAGAAGATGCCCTATCCAAGGGATGTTAAAGGTATTCGTAGTGTTCTTGGTCATGCTTGGGTTTTATAGGAGATTTATTAAAGATTTCTCCAAGATTTCAAAGCCTCTTACTAATCTTCTTCAAAAAGATGTACCTTTTGTTTTTGATGATGATTGTAAGGAAGCTTTTGAAACTCTAAAGAAAGCCTTAACAAGCTGCTCCTATAGTTGAACCTCCTGATTGGAATTTACCTTTTGAAATTATGTGTGATGCTAGTGATTTTCTTGTAGGCGCTGTTCTTGGACAGCGAGTAGATAAAAAATTAAATGTTATTCATTATGCTAGTAAAACTCTTGATGCTGCTCAAAGAAATTATGCTACTACTGAAAAAGAATTGTTAGTCTGTAGTCTTTGCTTGTGATAAATTTAGATCTTATATTGTTGATTCAAAAGTTACGATTCATACTTGATCATGCTTGCAATTAGATACCTTATGACAAAGAAAGATGCTAAGCCGAGGCTTATTAGATGGGTACTTCTTTTGCAAGAATTTGATTTACATATTGTAGATAGGAAAGGTGCTGATAATCCTGTTGCTGATAATTTGTCTAGATTGGAAAATATTGCTTATGATCTTGTTCCTGTTAATGATAGTTTTCCAAATGAACAATTGGCTGTAATAAAGGTGAGCTCGCGAGACAGTCCTTGGTATGCTGATTATGCTAACTTTATTGTTTCCAAGTACTTGCCTCCAACCTTTTCAGCTCAGCAAGAGGAGGAAATTCTTTTATGACTTGAGGCATTATTTCGGGATGACCCACACTTATATAAAGAAGGAGTGGATGGTATTCTGCGAAGGTGTGTTCCCGAATATGAACAACAAGAGATATTGAGTAAATGTCATGGTAGTGTTTATGGAGGACATCACGCCGGAGATAGGACCGCGCAAAAGGTTCTACAATCAGTTTTTTATTGGCCAACTCTCTTCAAAGATGCAAGGAAGTTTATTCTATCCTGTGATGAATGTCAAAGGGTTGGTAATATTTCCCGACGCAATGAAATGCCTATGAATTATACTCTTGTTATTGAACCATTCGATTGTTGGGGATTTGACTTCATGGGACCTTTTCCCTCTTCGGAAGGTAACACTCATATACTTGTTGCTTGTTGATTATGTTACTAAATGGGTGGAAGCCATACCTACAAAAAGTGCTTGACGGTGAGACCTCTTTAAAAATGCTTTTAGATATTATTTTTCCTAGATTTGGAGTACCTAGATATATTATGACTGATGGAGGTTCTCATTTTATTCATGGAGGTTTTAGAAAAACTCTTGCTAGGTATGGTATTAATCATAGAATTGCTTCCGCTTATCACCCTCAAACTAGTGGTCAAGTAGAATTATCAAATAGAGAGATTAAATCTATTTTGGGAAAGACCGTTAATAAATCTAGAAAGAATTGGGCTAGTAAATTGAAAGAAGCACTATGGGCTTATAGAACTGCTTATAAAAACCCCATGGGAATGTCACCTTATAAAATGGTTTACGGAAAAGCTTGTCATTTACCTTTAGAACTAGAACACAAAGCTTATTGGGCTGTTAGAGAATTAAATAAAGATCCTAAACTTACCGGTAATAAGAGGTTGCTACAATTAAGTTCTCTAGATGAATGGAGAAGTGAAGCTTATGAAAATGCTAAACTCTTTAAAGAAAAAGTTAAAAAATGGCATGATAGAAGGATCATCAAAAGAGAGTTTAATATTGGGGATAAAGTCCTATTGTATCGGTCTCGTCTCGGACTCTTTGCGGGGAAATTACTCTCGAAATGGGAAGGACCATATGTTGTTGAGGAGGTGTATCGTTCGGGAGCAATCAAAATTAGCTCTCTCCAAGGCAATGCTACGCAAGTGGTGAATGGACAAAGACTCAAGCATTATATCTCGGGTGATTCTTATAATGTTGATGTTGATATTATTCAAGTGGAAACACTGGAGGCTTTCATCAAAGGACAAATTGACAGTCCGCGGAACTCGACTTTGAATAGGTAACGATGCTGGTAATGAAAAGTTCGCAATTTACTTTCCGAACAATATTTTTGCTGTTTTTGGAAAATATGAAAAATTACGAGATCGAAACGGAGTGGAAAAGACGCACGAGGCGTGCCACCACGGACGGCGCGGCTGCAGGCCGCGCCGACCTATGGGGCCGCCTCGTCGCCCCTTCGACTACGGTTGGCACCGCACTTCGTTTGTTCGAATTTCTATTATAAATCCCGGACCCTGGAGGTCGTATATCGTTTCTCGACGTGTTTTGTTTCATGTTACGCAGAATCTGTTTCATCTAGAGCACCATGTCTCCGGAACAAGGCAAGGGCCTCGGAAGAAGTGACAAGTCGTATATCAAGAGGACATTTGCGTCAAGGACGTGTTGGTGGGATGTGATATCGACGTTCTGTCTCATAGCTCGAGGACCTTACACTGCTCTTGGTCGATCTTCGTCTTCGAAGAAGCCTACGGACTACGATGAGTTCTGCTCAATCGAGCACTAAGGAAGCAATGGAGACAATTCCGGACTCCGAAGACTGGAATCAATGATCGTCAGAGTTGGACATGAGGACGGATAACAATGAGCGTCAAGCGAAGAGGATTGAAGACAGAAGGTGGAAGAAGTTCTGCAGAAGTGCAGGCATTCATCACCACCATCGCCAAAGGAGTAATCCATCATCGGTATTGGCATCCCCTTGGTTTGTTCCAAGCTTGGGGAGTGCCGCGGTATCACATTATCACTACCTTTTACTTTTTACTATCAAGTAGTGTCATATCATGAGTAGGGAAGTTATCGTATAAGATGGGTTGCGGTGTGGAAGTATCTCTCCTTTAGTTTGTCTATGTATCCCTTGGTGTGAGTTATCGTTATGGAATATTAATGAGAAGTCTTATCATTTACATATTGCACACCTTATTTTAGTTTGCAATTTCTACTATATGATTGATCTTGATTTTAGTATTGGTACCACTTTGGGAGCATTAAGTAAATCTATTTGGTTTTGGCAAACTTAGCAATGGTCAATAGCAACAACACTTTGAGTTTAAGAAGAATAGAGGAAATACATGTAGAAGATGTTATTATCTTTCTTATCGGTTCTTAGCTTAGTATTCTGAAGTTAAAACTGTTTGTGCTTACAAGTAAGATGCATGATTGTTTCTATCACATGTATATTTGTTTGTTTCCCTCAACTCCTATGCTTGCTATTTAACCTTGCTAGCCAAAGACACTGTCTTGAGAGGGAATACTTCTCGTGCATCCAAACACTGAACCCAAACCTATGCCATTTGTGTCCACCATATCTACCCTCTTGCATGGTATTTTACTGCCATTCCAAGTAAATACTTCATGTGCTACCTTTAAACAATTCAAAACTTATTACTTCTTATTTGTGTCAATGTTTTATAGCTCATGAGGAAGTATGTGGTGTTTTATCTTTCGAGTCTTGTTAGGCAGCCTCCACTAATGGACTAGTGGCTTCATCCACTTATCCTATAATTTTGCAATAAGAAGCTGGCAACGGGGTTCCCAGCCCCAATTAATCAACTTTCATTAATAATTCTCTTCACATGTTTTGCCCTGATTCATCAGTAAGCAACTTAATTTTGCAATAGACACTCCTCCATGGTATGAGATTGTTGGAAGGCACCCGAGATTCGGTTAGCCATGGCTTGTGTAAGCAAAGGTTGGGGGGAGTGTCATCCTTAAATAAACTAAAGTACATGTGTAAACAAAAGAGAAGAGGGATGATCTACCTTGCTTGGTAGAGATGACGTCCTTCATGGGAGCCGCTCTTTGGAGGTGCTGTTTGGCAAGGGGTTAGAGTACCCGCTACCGATCGTTGACAACAACAAACACCTCTCAAAACTTTACTTTTATTCTCTTTATATGATTTCAAAACTGAAAAAGCTCTAGCACATGATTTAATCCCTGCTTCCCTCTGCGAAGGGCACTGTCTTTTACTTTATGTTGAGTCGGTAAACCTATTTCCCTCCATCTCAAGCAAGCATTTGAGTTGTTGTGATCAAACTATTATATTGTGATTTGCTTCATCATGTCTTTACTCTTTCTTGTTTAGTACAAGTTTTACCTGAATGAATATAGCTTTGAAAGTCATCAATGATTAATATGATTGAGTATGCAAGTTTACCATAAGCTTTAATATGAGAGCGCTGCTCAATAGATAAAGTATAATCTGTTAACTGTTCTCTGACCAAGAACAAAGTTTGCCATCACCAATTATGATTTCTTATGCACCTTTATTTGTGATTACCTTATACTTGTTTCAAGTTGAGTTATATGAGGAAGTTGTTTATTATAATGTCTTGTGTGAATGAATATGATGCTTCTTGTCCGTATTTTGTTTATCGACTCTTCACTCCATAAACATGTGGTCCTGTTTACCGAGTTCAGTTTCGCTTGGGGACAAGCGAAGTCTAAGCTTAGGGGGAGTTGATACGTCCAATTTGCATCACTATTTTATATCATAATTTGTTGTTATTCATTGATATATTTCATATTGGGACACAATACTTATGTTATTTCATCTATTTTGCATGTTTCATGATTATTTGGAGATCGCGCACCGGAGCCGGGATTACTGTGGAAAAAGCACCGTCGGGATGCAATATTTCGGAAGATCAAGCTGTGGAAGGAAATTTCACCAAAAATCCTATTTTTCCGGATGACGAAGGAAGCCGGAAGGGGAGCCGAGTTGGACCCAAGGTGGGCCCACACCATAGGGCGGCGCGGCCCATGGCACGGCCGCGCCACCATGTGGTGTGGGGCCCCCACAGCCCTTTCGCCTCCTTTTCTTCGCGAAACCCTTCGTCCCGAAGACCTAAGCCACGAGAGGAATCCTCACGAAGGGTTACGGCCGCCTGCGGGGCGGAGAACACCGAGAGAGAAAGAGCTCTCCGGCGGGCGGGAATCCGCCGGGGAAATTCCCTCCCGGAGGGAAATCGACGCCATCGTCACCGTCATCGAGCTGGACATCATCTCCATCACCATCATCATCATCTCCACCATCATCACCGCCATCTCCACCGCTGGACATCGTCACCGCTGTAGCAATTTGGGTTTGATCTTGATTGTTTGATAGGGAAACTCTCCCGGTATTGATTTCTACTTGTTATTGATGCTATTGAGTGAAACCATTGAACCAAGGTTTATGTTCAGATTGTTATTCATCATCATATCACCTCTGATCATGTTCCATATGATGTCTCGTGAGTAGTTCGTTTAGTTCTTGAGGACATGGGTGAAGTCTAAATGTTAGTAGTGAATTATGGTTGAGTAATATTCAATGTTATGATATTTAAGTTGTGGTGTTATTCTTCTAGTGGTGTCGTGTGAACGTCGACTACATGACACTTCACCATTTATGGGCCTAGGGGAATGCATCTTGTACTCGTTTGCCAATTGCGGGGTTGCCGGAGTGACGAAACCTAAACCCCGTTGGTATATCGATGCGGGAGGGATCGCGAGGATCTCGAGTTTAAGGCTGTGGTTAGATTTATCTTAATTACTTTCTTGTAGTTGCGGATGCTTGCAAGGGGTATAATCACAAGTATGTATTAGTCCTAGGAAGGGCGGTACATTAGCATAGGTTCACCCACACAACACTTATCAAAACAATGAAGATTAATCGGTGTATGTAGCGAAAGCACTAGACTAAAATCCCGTGTGTCCTCGAGAACGTTTGGTCATTATAAGTAAACAAACCGGCTTGTCCTTTGTGCTAAAAAGGATTGGGCCACTCGCTGCAATTATTTCTCTCGCACTTTACTTACTTGTACTTATTTCATCTGCTATATCAAAACCCCCCTGAATACTTGTACTGTGAGCATTTACGGTGAATCCTTCATCGAAACTGCCTGTCAACACCTTCTGCTCCTCGTTGGGTTCGACACTCTTATTTATCGAAAGTACTACGATACACCCCCTATACTTGTGGGTCATCAAACGCCCAGCTCCTGTAGCACGGCCTTTGATTTGCGCTTCTTCCGTTAATTGTGCATAAGCTTCTCTTGCATGATGTAGTAGCTCATTCATATTGGTGTAACGGCGATGACGGACAATGCCCTTGATAGTATACTTCAAACCTGAAGAAAGCGCTGCATTGTCATCTCAAGTGACTCACAAAACACGGCCACTTGTTGCATAAGCATCTCCATCTCCATGTAGTAAGCATCAACTGTCGAACACCTTGTCTCAAGAGGGTAAACTTATCATATATTGATCGCAAATAATTAGTGGGAACAAAACGAGCTTGTATAATCGCCTATCATCGGCGCCATGTAAGAATAGGCAATTCTTCATCTTCTTCGCGAACACCTTGTAATTCCATCCCACCAACGCAATGCGTAGCCATCAAATTACGAGGAAGCAAGCTTAATATTCCTATCTTCAGTATAGTCATGTGAGGCGCCATAACTTCACAATTTTCAGCTCCCATGTGAGTGTATTCTTCAACATCGGGACCTCCTTCGGATCTGGGTATTGAGAATTTTGGCTTACCCAAACCATCGTCCTTGCGGTTGTGGAGGAACACGGCGGGCTGCTCCGACGAGGCGAAACCACGACCACGGGTGCCATGTCCAATGCCACGACCAACACCACGCTCATCACCG